>NW_006922914.1:70321-70906 GCF_000298275.1 Orycteropus afer afer | reverse complement strand
TGGAATACTATGCAACCCTAAAGAATAATGTAGAATCTGCAAAACACCTCTTAACATGGATGAACTTGGAGGACATTATGCTGAGTGAAATAAGTCAATCAGAAAAGGACAAATATTGTTTTAGTCCATTATTGTAAAAGTTAAGAATAGGTTTATCTATAGAAGGAAATTTTCTTTGTTGGTTACCGGGGGGGAGAGGGGGGAAGGGAGGGAAGGCTGTTAGATAGATAGAGATAAGTATTGATTTGGGTGAATAGAAGGGAAATGTACCAAATGTGAGTTACCAATATGGCAGCATTGAGGAAGAAAAAGATATAGAGAGGTATATGGGAGGTACAGACAACAAAAATGAACCCTTTTGCACATACAGTACTGTGCTGTCAGTGAAGGAAAACATGGATATATGGTTGGATAGATGGGAGGACAGGTTGAACTATTAGGTTTTTCTATGAAATGGGGAGTGTGTCCAAGAACATGTATAGGATATGGCCCTATAAGTTTATGTGAATGATCAGAATTCCCAGGTGAATAGTAGAGCTGACAAGGGGCAAGGTTGTGGTCACTGCTTGGTCACAGCCAGCTACC
>NW_006922914.1:66994-68976 GCF_000298275.1 Orycteropus afer afer | reverse complement strand
GTCTCAGGGTAGATGAGGCATGTTTAGAATATTAGTCCTGCAGACTAGTTTCTTCTCTAAGTCTTTGGTTTCCTTCTTTCTATTTTGCTCTGCATGAGATGTAACTTTATTTTAATGAAAATACATTTAGCAAAACTTGCTCCAATTCTGCAGTTTGTAGACACGATTATCAGTGATAATGTTTACATTCTTCACTTTGTGCTAGTACTCTTATTTCTATTTCACTTGTTTTGGTTTCATTTATTCAATATCCCTGCTATTTTAGTGACCCTGTTAGATAGAACTATTGGTCTTTATTTATCAAGAATAAAAAAGGAAGACAGACAACCAAGGCTACAGAAGGTTGGGCTACAGCTCTTAATTGTCTACATGAACCACTGCCTCCTCTATCTTGAGACAAGAAGAACTGGATGGTGCCCTACTACCACTACTGAACATTCTGATCAAGAACACATACATTAATTCTGACAAAAAAGGAGAAAAATGTGGAAAATATCTTCAAATTATTATTATTATTATTTTAAAAATGCAGACTTAACTGTACCTCTTGATGCTGCTGGAGTTCCTGGGATGATGACCCTGAATTGATCTTTAAATCTTGATCTGAAATTATCCTCTGAACTAACCATTAAACTTTATGACAGTTTAGCTCAAAGAGTAAATATCAAGCCTTCAGTTTTTCAATGTAGACAATGAACAAACACCCTGTAGGCTGAGATTTCACTGTGTGGGTGAAGGGCAAATGGTGAACAATGACATTAGTGACTGTGTATTCACCAAATTATATAAGGAATGTATGCAGTGAGCATATGTTGATGTAACTGAGCTTTTGTAGTAGTATTTGAGAAAGATAAGTGATGTTCAGGACCCATGATAACTGAGCCATTTTCATAGTGCAGAGTGTAGTTTGGGAGCAAGGACCCTGCAGGGTAACTTTCACCATGTAAGAAGGCAAGGTAGATTGTAAACATGGAACAATATAGCTGAGGCTTCATTGGTTGAAATGGAAGTAAAGATGGTGATTTAGAACCCTGGTAGCTGAGACTTGTCATGTTTTATTGGAGGTAGATGATCCACAAGGAACACTGTAACTGAGAATTCCTAGTGTTGTGTAGGGAATGTAATGGTGTTCAAAGATATAGGTAGCTTAACTTTCACCACATTGCCCTGGGAGGAAATATGCTGAGTATGTACTATAGTAGCTGAGGCTTTACTGTTGTACAGGGAGAACAGATGGTGAACGCAGATCCCAGTAATTAGACCTCCACTGTATTGAATGGAAAAACAGATGGAGAGCAAGTACCCCAACAGATGAACTTGCAATTTTTGAATGAGGATAGTAGATGATGAACAATGACTTCTATAGCTGAGCCTTCACCTAACTTTAAAAAGAATGAGGTTGTTACCTAAAAACAGGTCCATGCCTGGTGTAGCCTTGCCAATAGAAATCTCACCAAGGTGAGGGAAAGAGATTTTTTTTTTTTTTTTAGTGTACTAAAGAATAGAGAGACATTCCACATCAGATCCCCTCTGTCCTCTGGAAGTGATTCTCCCTTTTTTAGGGGTTGTTGAGCCAAGAAGATGACATTATTGCACATTTAGATAAATGTCAAACACACACAAACATTATAAGCATATGCTTTGCAAAAGTTACATCATAGTCTCATTATCATGTAATGATGTAAGTGTGTTTCATTATCATACTAAGTGTCCACGCAGGGGTGTGATTTTTTACCAAGCTAATGTAACTTTTTGCTTACTTTCACTGATCTTTGCTTAAGTCATACAAGTTAATATCTAGCAAAATAGGAATTGCAACATATTTCAAGAAATCATGAAGAGCATAAGCTTTATCAGTAACTTTGAATGCTTGGGAGTTAGTATCAATTTCCCTCTTTGAAGCTGTGATATGACACAAGTGTAGTAAGTCAGAAGCTTCAATTGATTATTTTGTTAATCTTGTATATTTTGATGTTTATGTT
>NW_006922914.1:64102-66368 GCF_000298275.1 Orycteropus afer afer | reverse complement strand
GACTTAAAGCCTCCAAAAGTGTAAGAGAATAAACACCTATTTGTTCAAGCTTTTCCATTTGTGGTATATTCCTGTCAGAGCAGCAGCAGGTAACCAGAACACTGATGTTAATTTGTTCTGAGTCACTCAACAGTGAACAGCTGTTTATTATGTCAATACCTACCCCTCCAAGGAACTCAAATATTAGTTTTGATTTTCCAACACAATTGTTTCTATAGTCTTAAATTTCTTTTTCTTTTTTTTAAGCATGTATTCCTTTATTACAAATTCTGGACATGAACACATGGAAATTTATGCAATTGATGTACATATATATTAAATTTTACAAAGGATAATGCTACATGATTTTAAACATTTTCTGTGCACTTTTTTTTCTTTTCTCTTTAAGACTTTATTTTTTATCATTTTTTTTAAGAGTATATTTTACATTCAAAGTCACGCATACATTTAGTTTCATTCCCCATTCACCATGCACAGCCTCCTCCCTTCTGTGCCCCGCAACACTCCCCCTGTGTCCCTCATAATCATGCACTCCTGTTTGTCCAGCATTTCCTCAAATTGAATGTTGGTCTTTTGGTATCCCATGGCTTATTGCTTTAGGGGATGCATTACCATTGAGTGTGTGGGTGCAGCATCCTGGGTTGAGTGGTCTGTGTGTACATCTCGCTAACCATTGGGCTGAGAGCCCACCCCTGGGGGGTGAGTTTTATTCCAGGTGCTGAATGTATTTCAGGGCCATAGTATTGGGAGTCTCACCAGACTTCATCTGACCAGTAATTCTGGTCATTATTGAGTTTTTGGATTTTGTTCCACGTTTTCCTTCCACTCTATCCAGGATCTCCAGATGTAATCCTTTCCTGAGTAGTTGGCATTGGTAGCTGGGCACCATCTGGTTCTTCTGGTCTTGAGGGCCATCGTGTCCTAGGGTTAATTGCTTCTAAATGCCTTTTTGTGTGTGTGTGCATTCTTCTTCACTTCTGACCCTGGGAGACCATTAGCTGCGTCCTAGATGGCTGCTTGAAAGCTTTTAAGACCCCGGTCACTACTCACCAATGTAGGATGTGGAGCAATGCTTTTATGTATTTTGTTGTGCTAATTGAGTGTACCCCAGTACTATGGTCCTGAGGTAGTAACTCTATTGGATCTCTCTGCCATAGTGTTGGGATGTCTGTGAGGGATTACTCTGTGTCTGTCTTCTATTGTTTCTGTAAGGACTGCAGGCATTTTGTGTCACTAGTGTCTGTACAAGATTAGCCTCAGCTGAGTCTATCTTTGGTCTAGAGTATATCTCTATTCACTGATCCCTGTCTGATCATCTCAGGTGTTCATGTGTAATCGCAATGTGGTATTGTGAACACATTGGTTGGTTTTAGCATCTGTCTTCTATCTCTCAGGAGCAGAGTTTGGTGTCCTCTCAATTCCCAATGTTATCATGATGGTCATATATCCTTCCGGCATATCTGTCTCCCTACCGATGTTAGCATGTAAGCCACAACTAGTCCTAAATTAATCCCTCCTTTTCCCTCCCCAACCCGGTAACCTACAGGGTGAGTTCCCTTTCCCAAGCAAACCCTTCCCTGTCTTTTTACAATAATGGGCTCATACAGTACTTGTCCTTCTGCAATTGACTTATTTCACTCAGCATAATGTTCTCCAGGTTCATCTACATTGTGAGATAATTCACGTATCCCTCATTGTTCTTTAATGTGGCATAGTATTCCATTGTGTGGATATACCATAGTTTCTTTATCCACTCATCCGTTGATGGGCATTTAGGTTGTTTCCATCTCTTTGCTATGGTGAATTGTGCTGCAATGAACATCGGTGTACATATGTCTGTTTGTGCACTTTTACCTCTTTAGGATATATTCCTAGTAATGGAATTGCTGGGTCAAATGGTACTTCTATTTTCAGTTTTTTAAGGAAACGCCATATCATTTGCCACAATGGTTGTACCATTTAAAATTCCCACCAGCAGTGCACAAGAATTCCAATCTCTGCACAACCCTGCCAGCATTTGTTACTATCTGATCTGTTGAACTTTGCTATTATTGCTGGGGTGAGACAATATCTCATTGTTGTTTGGATTTGCATCTCTCCAATGATTAATGATCATGAGCAATTTCTCATGTGTTTGTTGGCTGCCTGTATATCTTCTTTGGTGAAGTGTCTGTTCAAGTCTTTTGCTCCTTTGTGAATTAGGATATTTGTCTTTTTGGTGTTGGGGTGTTGAAGTTTTCTGTAGATTTTGGAGATAAGTCTTTTG
>NW_006922914.1:60247-63747 GCF_000298275.1 Orycteropus afer afer | reverse complement strand
CATAGATGGATGGGTCTATGTCTGAGCATGTCTATGTCTGTTCCATTGGTCTATCTGCTTATCATTGCAACAACACAATGGTGTTTTGGCTACTGTGGCTATATAATAGTTCTTAAGATCTGGGAGTGTGAGAACTCCCACTTTGTTTTTCTTCTCGAGAAGTGCTCTGCTTATTTTAGGTCTCTTTCCGTTCCATATGAAATTAGCAATTAGTTTTTCCATGTCCTTAAAAAAATTTGTTGAAGTCTGGATCGGGATTGCTCTAAATGTATTGATTCCTTTGGTAGCATTGGCATTTTCACAATGTTTAGTCTACGTATCCATGAACAAGGCAGGTTCTTTCATTTATGTAATACCCTTGTTGTCTCTTGTAGCAACGTTTTATAGTTTTCTCTTTATATATATTTTGTGTCTCTGGTGAGGTTTATTCCTAGATACTTTGTCTTTTTCGTAGCTATAGTGAATGGTATGTTTTCCCTTATTTCTTTATCAGAGGAGTCCTTGCTGGTGTAGAGAAATCCAACTGATTTTTGTATGTTGATCTTGTATCCTGCCACTTTGCTGAACTTCTCTATTAGTTACAGTATTCTTTTATTGATTCCCTGGGTTTTCTATGTATAGGATGATATAATCTGCAAGTGGGGATAGTTTTAATTCCTCTTTGCCAATATGTATGTCTTTTATTTCTCTTTCTTGCCTTATTGCCCTGGCCAGAACTTCCAATACAGTGTTAAATAGAAGTGGTGATAGAGGGCATCCCTGTCTGGTTCCTGTTCATAAGGGGAATGCCTTGAGTCTTTCTCCATTAATGGAAATGTTGGTCTTTGGCTTTGCATATGTACTCTTTATTATGTTGAGAATTTCCCTTCTATCCCTATTTTGATGAGAGTTTTAATCAGGAATGGATGTTGGATTTTATCAAATGCCTTTTCTGCATCAATTGATATAATCATATGGTCCTTTTCCTTTGTTTTGTTCATGTGGTGGATTACATTGATTGATTTTCTGATGTTGAACCACCTTTGCAAACCTGGTATGAATCCCACTTGCTATGGATGTATTAATTTTCTGATATGTTGTTGTATTCTGTTGGCCAGGATTTTGTTAAAGATTTTTGCATCTATGCTCATGAGTGATATTGGTGTGTAGTTTTCCTTTCTAGTGTTGTCTTTCTCTGGTTTTGGTGTTAGTCTTATGCTTGCTTCATAAAATGAGTTTGGGAGTACTCCATCTTTTTCTATGTTCTGGAATAGCTTGATTAGCATAGATGTCAACTCTTCTCTGGATATTTGATAGAATTCTCCAGTGAAGCCATCAGGACCAAGGCTTTTCTTTTTCCGAAGTTTTTTTTTTTTTTTTTATGACCTGTTCAATTTCTGTTCAAGTTTTCTATTTCTGAGTGGGATAATTTAGGTAGATCTTGTGATTCTAGAAACTTGTCCATCTCTTCTAGATTCTCATATCCATTGGTGTACAGTTTTTCATAATAATCTGTCAGTATGTTTTTTATTTCAGTTGGTTCTGTTGTGATATCACCGTTTTCATTTACAATTCTTGTGATTTGGGTCTTCTCCTTCTTTTCTTTTGTTAGGTCTGCCAATAGTTTATCGATTTTATTAATCTTTTTGAAGAATCAACTCTGTGTTTTGTTGATTTTCTCTATGTTTTTTGTTTGTTTTCTGTTTCATTTATTTCTGCTCTGATCTTTATTATTTTCTTGCTTCTAGATACTGTAGGACACTTTTGTTATTTTATTTCTAGTTGCTGTTGTTGATAAGAGTGTTGATTTTGTTTCTTTCCTCTTTTTTGATGTATGCATTTATTGCTAAAAACTGTCATCTTAGCACTGCTTTTGCTGTGTCCCATAGGTTTTGGTAGGATGTATCTTCATTCTCATTAGTTTCTAGGAGTTTTTTTATTTCAGTTTTTTATCTGTTCTGTAACCCAATAGTTTATAAGCAGAGACTTGTTAAGCTTCCATATTTTTGAAGCTTTTTCCTTGCTCTTCCTATAATTAATTTCTAATTTTATAGCATTGTGGTCAGAAAAGATGCTTTGCACTATTGCAATGCTTTTGAATTTATTGAGGCTTGTTTTATGTCCTAGTATACGGTCTATTCTGGAGAAGGATCCATGTGCACTGGGAAAGAATGTGAATTGTGTTTTTGTTGGGTGAAGTACTCTCTCTATATATCTATGAGTTCCAGTTGGTTGATTGTGTTGTTAAGTTCTTCTGTATCTTTGCTGAGCTTCTTTCCCATTGACTTGTCTCTCCTTGAAAGTGGTGTGTTAAAGTCTTCCACTACCAACGTGGAGCTGTCTGTCACTCCTTTTAATTCAGTTAATATTTGCTTCATGTATTTTGAAGGATATTCATTGGGTGCATAAGTATTTATTATTGTAACCTCTTCTTTGTCGATTGACACTTTCAGCATCATATAATACCCACCATTGTCTCTTAAGATGTTTTTCCTCTTAATATCTATTTTGATCAGAAATCATAGTTGCTACCCCTGCCCTTTTTTGGTTTCCATTGGTTTGGTATATTCTTTTCCATTCTTTAACTCTTAATTTGTTTTTATCTTTGTGTCTAAGGTGTGTGTCTTATGGGTAGAATATCAATGGGTCTTCTTTTCTTATCCAGTCTGCCACTCTTTTTCTCTTGATAGGTGCATTTAGTCCATTCACATTGAGTATAATTAGTGATAGGTATGAGTTGATTGGTATCATTCTATTGTGTTTTTTTGTTGTGTAGTTGGTGATTCCTTGGTCTGTGTATATTTCTGTGCTGAGTTCATTTTGTTGTCTATTGCTTTCTCCCTTTTCTTCGTTATAGTTGGTTTTGTGTTTATTAAGCCCATACATTTTCCTTCCTTCTGGATTTGCTTAGAGGAATTGTTGCTCTTCTCTGTGGTTACCTTGAAATATAAGCTTGTCTCTACAGTTTTAGAACAGTGTGTGCTGCAAAGACATTGTAGTCTTTTCCTCTCCATTTGAGGGTCTGTACCTAAGTATTATTCCCTCTGATAGGTTAGTTGCTGTTGTTGTGTGCTGCTTGAGTTCCTTGGTTTTTAAGGTAGAATTTTTTATGGTCTTATTATGAGTATCTATTTCTGATTTGGTTTTAGAATTGATGTCACATATCCTGGTTTTGCTGATCTCTGTTGTGGGTTCTCAGTCTTATTCTCTTTTTGACTTGATTATGATGAATTCACAGTTTGTCTTTTTTTTTTTTTTTAAGTCTATCTGGGGTACATGTGGTGAGAGGACTTGGAAAGTTCATTTCCATCAAGTCTGTAGCGACCTTTCTCTAGGCTTTAAAGAAAACCAGGTCCTGTGTTTGGAAAGGGGAGGCAGGGTACTTTTGTGTAATCAGGCAAACTTGGTATAATGTGTACTAGAGCAATGTGCTTAGCCTTACCTGGTATTCTGTTAGTCCGTACCATGGCACAATATTTTATTGAACATTTCTTGGGATGATAGTTTCCAGTGATCCAATC
>NW_006922914.1:54938-59637 GCF_000298275.1 Orycteropus afer afer | reverse complement strand
CAATCCTGTAACCCTTTTCTATCTTCAATTACACATATATCCCAATCATGGTCCTTTCCCCCACTTCTGTAGTCCCTCAAACAGTAAGGATGAATCTATCTTCCATCAACCTTGATTTCGTGATGATTCCATTTGTTTTCAGTAATACAATTAGCCCTATATCCATGACTCAGTAGCAGATTGTATTCAGCTTTCTGTACTGTGTAAATGCTGATGGTTTCCCTCATCCCAGATGTATGTCTTATTTGTCTTTGTCCTCTCAAAGCCTTAATAAAAGTGTTTCTACCAAAGCTTTTTGAATCTGAGGTCTCTTTTCCCCTATTATATTACTCCTACAATTGGCACCAGGCTTTTTGCTCAAGATCTTGCTTCTGGGTCATTATCATCTGGACTTCAACCAGTGTTTGGATAATAGCCTTTGCAGCCTGTGACCCAACAGCCTGCCATTTTACCTGACAATCTTGGATTTGTCAGCCTGTGGAGCAAACAGCCTGCTGTATTGCCTGATAATTTTGGTTTCATTGGCCCCTGCAGCTGTGTGAGTCAGGAGAAGCTTCCAGTATGATGTTTAATCCATGTACTTGGGAATTGCCAGCTTCTACAACTGTGGGGACCAGGACAGATGAGGAATGAGCCACAGGGATCCAAGTGAGGAAAGTGAATCCAGAACGCCCAAAGCAGCAGAGCGGGAGAACTAGAGAGCAGAGAGGATACACATGTGGGTTTGAACCACCAACTTACTGGTTAGCAGTCAAATGCCTTAGGGACTATGCCACCAGAGCTCCATATAATCTAGGAGAATCTAGGAGCTCTGGTAGCATAGGGCCTAAGGCATTTGACTCCTAAACAGAAAGCTTGTGGTTCAAACCCACAAGACACTCCTCAGAAGGAAGGGTTAGGCAATCTACTTCTGTAGTGATACTGCCTGAGAAACCCAAGGAGTTGGGTCTGACTTGTTGTCAGTGAGGATTTTTTTTTTTTTCCTATTTGGACAGCATTTATTTCTTTTTCTTGCCTTATGACTCTGCATGGGACTTCCATTACAATATTGAATAGGCATGAGATTGAACATCCTTCTTTTGTTCCCATTTTCATGGGAAAAGATCAGTCAGTGCATTGAGTATAATAGTACATGTTATTTTTTTCATAAATATCTTTAATCATGTTTAATTAATTTTCTTTTTATTCCTAACTTGTTAAGAGCTTTTATCGAGCAATGGTGCTGGGTTTTGTTAAATGCCTTTTCTGTCCTGATGATGGAGCCTCTTTTCTTTTGTTCTGTTAATATGTTGTAATACATTATTAAATTTCTGACATTGAACCAATCTTGCCTTCCTGGAATAAATCCTACTTGATCAAGGTGTATAATTCTTATAATATATCGTTGATTTTGGCTGCTAGTATTTTGTTGAAATTTTGATATTATATTAGTAAGGACATTGTTCTGTAGTTTTCTTTTCTTGTGGTGTCTTTAGTTGTGGTACCAGTGTAATGAGTTAGGTGTTTTCTTTTCTACATTTTGAAAATCTTTTAAAAGGATTGGTGTCAGTGCTTTAAATGTTTGGTAGAATTCCCCAGTGAAGCTATCTGTTCTAGAGCATTTATTTTGTTGTTGAGAGGATTTTTACTATAGATTCAATCTCTTTGGTTGTGATGTGTTGAGGTTTTCTACTTCTTTTGAGTCATTTACGGAGTGCTGATGGCACATTGCTTGAAGTGCAGCTTCTTACAGAAAGGTTGGCAGTTTGAGCCTGCCAGCATTTAAAACCTTATGGGGCAGATCCTATGAGGTCATGTGAGTCAGTATTGATGCAATGGAATTGGTTTGTTTGGGTTTTTGAGTCAATTTATGTAGTTTATATATATCTAGGAATTTATCCATCTCACAAAAGTTATTAATTTCATTGGCGTACATTGTTCCTATAATTCTCTTATGATCTCTTTTACTTCAATTGGGTCAGTTGCAATGTCTCTACTTTCTTATTTTGTTTATTTGTGTCTTCTCTTTTTATTTCTTTGTCAGTCTGACAAGTATCTTGTTAGTTAATCAATTTCTTGAAGTACATTTTTCGTATTCTGTAATATTCCCCATTATCTTGATTGGTTCTGCTGCAATGTCACCCATTCAATTTCTTATTTTGTTTATTTGTGTCTTCTCTTTTTATTTCTTTGTCAGTCTGACAAGTATCTTGTTAGTTAATCAATTTCTTGATTCTCTTTACTCTTTTCATCTTCTCTTATTCATTCCTGCTCTGATTTTTATTTCATTTCTTCTAGTAGCTTTAGTTTTAGTTTTCTCTTATTTTTCTGTTTCCTAAAGCTGTAGAGTTAGACAGTTTATTTCAAATCTTTCTTCTAAATATCCTTTGAGGATTGTCTTTCCTACATGTTATGTTTTGTTATGATTTGTTTTCATTTTACCTCTAGGTGGTTTTCAGATCCACTCTTTATTATTTCCTTCACTTAGTAGTTATATTTAATACTGTGGTTTTATGTTTCATTTTGTTATTCCACTTTGATCACTAATTATCTACCCTGAATCACTTTCCTTGTCTTTTACTGCAATGACTTTTCATTTCTTCTACCTTCCAGTAATTTGAATCACATCACCTCTTTTTTGTTCTTTTTCTCTTACACCCCATGTTTCTTGAATAAGTCATCTATAGTGCAGAAAATTTCTTTTAAATTGAAGTCTCAAGTACCCAGATCTGAATTAACTAGTACTAGTTTAATGTCTAGGAGCTCTGGTAGCATAGGTAGCATAGTGCCTAAAGTACTTAACTGCTAACCAGAAGGATGGTGGTTCAAACCCACCAAATCTACTTCCATAGTGATACTGCTTTGGAAACCCAAGGAGGGGATCACTCTGAGTCTGGTCTGACTCAACAGCACATAACAACAACAACAACAAGTTTAGTGTCTAAGGCATTTCACTGCTAACCAGAAGGCTGGTGATTCAATCCCACTAGCTACTCCTCAGAAGGAATATTGGACAATCTACCACATAAAATTCTGGCAGATGATATTTCTACATATGTATTTGTATGTGCTATAAGAATGTCCACATTTATAACAGAGCCAATGAGGCAAAATGATGAAACCTTATTAGCCACAGAAACCTTACAGAATGAGTCACAGAGCCTGCTTGCTTAGGGCCATAGTTGTGGGGGACATCAAACTGAATTAGCATGACATATTACACAAAAACATTGTTCCCTGTCCTACTTTGATGAGAAGAAACTGGGGTCCTAGAAGCTTCCAAACAGCCCCCTAAGATGTAACAACTGGTATCTCCTTGTCCAGGGCAAAGAAGAAGGAAGAAAACCAAAGACATATGCAAACAATTAGCCCAAGGGAGCAGTATACCACGTGAACCTTGGCCTACATGATCCTGAGACCCGAAGAACCACATGATGTCCAGATACCACTGTCAGCCACTCAGAAAGGGTTCAAAGTAGGAGATACTGGTGAGAGTATCAGAAGAGTGTGGCAAAAAACTCAAAATTATAAAAAAGACCAGTCTTAATAGTCGGATAGAGACTGGTATATCCCCTCAAACTGTGGCCACTAGTCACCCATCAGTCCTGAAATTGAATTCATCCTTATGGTATCCAGTCACACAATAGACAGGTGAACATTTATAACAGATAGGTATACTCCTTAGAATGAGCAGCCCTGAGAGATTAGATCAGCAGTATCTGCTCAAAGAGATACCTTAGAGTATATGAATACCCAAGAATGAAGGACAGAGGGAAAAAAAAAAAAGTAACCACAGGGAGGCAGTGGGGAGAGAGCTGATGGATTGTTGTGATTTCATTCAAGGTCATGAAACAAAACTGGTAAGAATTGTTTCATAGGAAATCAATTTCCTCTGTAAATGTCCACTAAAATTAAAATTAAAAAAAATAGAAGAACTAATAGTATTGAAGGAAGATGTACAAGCTTCAATGAAGGCACTAGTGAAAAGAATGCTCTAGGAATTGATGGAATATCCCTTGAGATGTTTCAAAAAATATATGTGTCACTGGAAGTAATCACTCATCTATGCCTAGAAATTAAGAAGACAAGGTAAGCCAACAGAATGAAAAAAATATCAAACAATATCTTTGATATCAATGCAAGTAAAATTTTGCAGCATGTAAGTCAAAAACTATTGTAGAAGTACACTTACAAGGAACAGCCAGTAAACAAATCAGATTCAGAGAAGGATATGTAAAGCAGGATATATCTATCTACATCAGATCGATCTTAGTGAAAATAGAGATTACCATAAAGATGTTTACCTGAGTTTTCTTGATTGTGCAAAGGGATTCAACTGTGTGGACAATAATAAATTATAGATAACAAATTGAAATTCCAGAAAACTGAATTGTGTTCTTGAAGAACTTATGTATAAATGAAGGGGCAGTCCTTCAAAAAAAACAAGGGGATACTGAATGAGCTAAATGTATTAGAGTTGTAACATTTTAACATTTTTTAGTCTGTATACGGAGCAAATAATCAAAGAGACTTGACTTTATCAAGAATGTAACATCCCGATTGGAGAAAGATTCATTAAAAACCTGATATATGTAGGTAACACAACCTTGCCAATTAAAAGTGAAGAAAACTGGACTCACTTATTGATGAACATAAACAAAGTACAGCCTTAAAAATAGTAATTTAAAAAATAAAAATGAATAAATAAATGAATTTAAAA
>NW_006922914.1:53065-54393 GCF_000298275.1 Orycteropus afer afer | reverse complement strand
TTGAGCTATATGCATGTGAGAGCTGGGCAATGAATAAGGAAGATCAAAGAATAATTGATGTCTTTGAACTATGATATTGGTAAATAGTATTGAATATGCCATGGACTGCAAGAAGAATGAACTAATCTGCCTTGGAAGAAGTGCAGCTGGAATGCTCCTTAGAAGTGAGAACAGCTAAACTTTGTCTTATGTACTTTGGTTATGTGTCAGAAGAGACCTCGGAGAGGGATTTTCTATTTATTTACTATAAATTTTATTGTGCTTTGGGTGCAAACTTAGAAAGGAAAATTTGTTTCACATTCAACAGTTCATGTGCATTTGATTTCACACCTCAACTACCAACTATGCTCATAACAAACTCTCCTCCCCTTCTGTCCTTGTGACTACCCCCTCCCTGTGCCCTTCTTAATGATGATCTCCTATCTGTCCAGCTTTCCCTTTATGTGAATGCTGCTCCTCTGGTGCCTCATGGCCAATTGCTCTAAGAGATATAACTTGTTAGAGTAGATGGATGTTTCTGCTTGGGATAGATGTTCTGCATGTAGGTCTTTCTACTGTTGTTCTGAGATCCAATTCGTAGGTGTGAGTCCAATACCAGGCCTAAAGGATAACCTGGGGCCATAGTCTTGGGGTTCCACTGGACACTATGATACCAGTATTTCTGGCCTTTTTTGTTTGTTTGTTTTTGGATTTTGTTCCATATTTTCCCTCCCATGCTATCAAAGATCTGCAGATTTGATCCCTTTCCAAATGGTCGGCATTGGTAGCCAGGAATCATTGAGTTCTTCTGGTCTCAGGGTCCATCATATCCTTGGGCTAGTTGTTTCCAGATACCTTGATTTCTTTTATGCTGAGTAAAGTAGAGGGTTAGTGAAAAAGAGGAAGACTCAAAAGACATGGATTGATACTGTGGCTTCAACAATGGACTCAAATATAGAAACTATTGATGGCATCTAACATCAACAGTAGAATGTGAACTCTGTAATAGTATTTGTTTCACTTCTAGATATGTCTACACAAACAAGAGTGATGAATGATGTTCATGGTGGATTTTCACTCTTGTCCTTTTGTCGCGTTTGATTCAAAGCACTCCCAGCAATGTTTTCCTAAAATGTTTTTCTTGTAAGGAAGGTTTGGGAGTGGGGAATAATCACCAGACAATATATGTAGCCAGATAATATAAAAACAGAACCATACTCACTCCTGTCAAGTCCTTCCCACTCAAAGGGACCCATCCTTGGTTTTCCAAGGTGATATTTCTAAGGAAATAGATTGCCCAGTCTTCCTTCCAAGGAGTGTCTGGTGGGTTTTAGTATTATATTGTTTAA
>NW_006922914.1:51075-52098 GCF_000298275.1 Orycteropus afer afer | reverse complement strand
TTTTTTTCCCCCTTTCTATAGTTATTCTGATCAAAGGATGTCGGTGGCAGCTGGACATCATTTAGATCTTCTGATCTTAGGGCAGTGGAGGCTGTGATTCTCATGGGATAGTAAGAATTTGAACAGATTGTTTCCATGAAATGTTTGATTTTCTTTACTCTTTGCTCCAATCGTGTTGTTGTTGTTGTTGTTGTTGTTGTTGTTATATTCCATCAAGTCAGCCCAACTCATGTGGTAGAGACAAATAATTGCATTTACATAGGTACTCACAAGCTTTAAATACTCCAGTGGCTACTCAGCAAAACATTGTGTAGAGCATAGATTTGTGGACTGTGCTATGCAAATTGACTATGGTCTTAAGTTCCCAAGCCCAGTGACTCATTCTTTCAAGGTGTTTGGTTATGGCAAATAAGTTTTCAATAAATTTGTACCCCTGTAAGCTCTAAAATATCTTGTTATATTTCTAGCACATACAAATACATATATAGAATATTCTTTGTCAAACCTTTGTACACTCAGGAGAGTACTCCCTTTTACCTTCCCATATCTGTTTAGCTTATATGTCTGTCTATGTATCCACACACAGATTTTGTTTGCTATTCCTGCTGTTGTAGGATTGTGTATGCAATTATATATTATTTATTTATTTTATAGTTATGTACCTCCCAGTGTCTTCCTTTGGCTTTGGTCATGTTTTATTTCCTCCACTTACTGTTTGTTGACTTTTTCTTCACCCAAGTTACATGTATACTCTTCAGCTTGAAGTGTGGTATTAGCAAACAATTCTGTAAATACCATGAGCTTCCATAAAAACAAACCAATCTGCCCTGGAAGAAGTGCAGCAGGAATGTTCCTTGGAATTGAAAATAGCCAGACTTTGTCTCACCTCGTTTGGTCAAAAACTAGGTTTGGCAAAGGTTTGGCAAAGAATATTCTAATATGTATTTGTATGGTCAAAGGAGCTCTGGTAGCATAGTGGCTAAAGCACTTGACTGCTAACCAGAAGGCTGGCGGTTCAAACCC
>NW_006922914.1:47679-49452 GCF_000298275.1 Orycteropus afer afer | reverse complement strand
ATAAGTACCTTCCTCTGTTTTTACATTTTCAACCCTTTTTACTTTTACCATCTGACTAAAAAAAATCTATTCTGCCTGAGAAAGCCTCATTTGTGGAAGTTCAAAACAGCATTATGTTACTGACATTTTATGCAGCAAAAACTGAACATTTTGATCAGACCTGAATTGTGGAATCATTGCTCATACTACAGGGTCCTCAAGTAGTTCTGCTGAGTCCTTGGGTCAGTATTCATCTCAAAGTATCCCTCCCTCACCTTTCTGTGTATTCTACTTCTTTTTAAAATGATAAAGCATTTGATTGGCTGTTAATTTTTCAGATTCATGCTATGGTATCACATAGCAATGAAATAATATACATTACTATCTTATAATCATGATCTTAATAATTTCATTTTCCTCTTTCTTCTGAGAAGAGTGTCTTGAAAATATATTGATACTTAATTCTGATGCTTATGAGAAATTTGGTTGAATTTCAGTTTCCACAAACATTGCTAGTTTCCACACACTTTTTATATAGGAAAATTTGTTTTAGAAGAAAAAAAATCTCATTATTATTTTCCAAAGAATGTGTTTGCCTTTATTTTTCTTTTTCTTCTTGAGATAATTTGAGAGCAGTTAACCAAAATAATGAAGGCTGCATTAAGGATTGCCTTCTGAATAATTAGTGCCAGAAAGTCTGACCTCAAAAACTTGATGGTTGATAGAAATCAGTCATCATTTGTCCTGGTTCTCTCTCTCACTGAAATATGTCACTTCATAAGGTATTTTGTAACAAGTGCTCTTTTCTCCACTTCTTGTAAGGTCGCTTTCAAGAGAAAGATGCAAAATACTAATGACCTTTGAGAAAGTCTTTCCGCAAAGTCCTCCTCCATAGTTAGTGCAATAGCCTAGTGTCTTAGAATGAGCTTATCAGTCAGCCTGATTTTCTAGACTTTTCATTCCTTAAATTTTTTTTTCAAATTCTTCCATTACTAAATTTAAAACCCAATCATTTTTACTTCACCTTTCCAGATTTTAGTGGTAACCTAAGGAGATTTAGAGCTCTGGTATAGGAGCATAGTGCCTAAAGCACTTGACTGCTAACCAGAAGGCTGGTGGCTCAAACTTATCAGCCTCCCCTTGGAAAGAAGGTTTGGCAATCTACTTCTGTAGTGATATTGGCCCAGAAACCCAAGGAGGGGTCACTATGGGTTGGGTCTGACTGGACAGCATATAACAACAACAACACAAGGAGATTTGGTGGTGTATTATTTTAGGCATTTGACTAATAACCAAAAGGTCAATGATTCAAACTCATCAGCTGCTCTGCAGAAGAAAGGTGAGGCAATTGGCTTCCTTAAAGATTTACAGCCTTGGAAACCCAATTTGAATATCTGTAAGTTGGAGTCAATATTATGGCAGTGAGTTTGGTTTTATGAGTGGTAGCCTTGCTCATGTCCTCTATTCTTAATCAGCAAAAGCCTAAGCTTATCATCTTCAAATCTCTCATTGATTCAGACCTCCTTTTCTACTTCCCTCTTGTACTTTGAAGAAGACTTATAATTACATTGGTCTCACCTGAATTAAACAGAGGACTATATTTTAAAGTGAGCATATTGGCAATATATTCCATCTTAATCTCTGGCTTGTCATATAACAACAGAGCCACAAGTCCTGGAGTTTAGGACCCAGACTTTATTGGGAAATATTAGTGTGCTTACTATACTTATTTAGTTGATTTGTTGGAAGAATTAGTCTATCTTCTTTTTCCATGTTGCAAAATAATCTTTACAA
>NW_006922914.1:43615-45904 GCF_000298275.1 Orycteropus afer afer | reverse complement strand
ATTTGGTGGTCTATAAGTTCATATCATCTACTTATTTTTATATTGTATTGATAGCTTTGTTCTTGAGATGTTAAAGTTTTCTATAAATTTTAGAGATTACCACCTGGTCAGATATGTCATTGCTAATTGTTTCCCTAGTCTGTAGGATATTTTTTACTGTTTGGAAAAGTTTTTTTTGATATATATAAGTGTTTAATTTTTAGGAGATCTCAATAGTCTAGTTTATTTTTGTTATTTGTGCATTTTTAGTTGTTCTTAAGGATCAAATTATATCACAAAATAGAGGTCAAAAATTTACATTTATTTTTCTTTGATGCTCTTTATAATTTTAGGTTTTACAGTTAGATCTTTAAGACATCTTTTTTTTAAAAAAAAAAAAATTGTGATTTGGGTGAAAGTTTACAGAGCAAATTCACTTCCCATGCAGCTCCTCACATATACTTCGTCTCATGACATTGACTATAATTTCCCACAATGCAACAGCTCCTCTCCCACTTCTTCCACATAATTACTTCTTCCTGTATCCTTCCCTCCCATGCATTCCTGCCCCTTGAGCTGTTTCTCTGGACATACACAGCCCTTCTATTCCTCCATAATTGATTTCTCCAAGGAGTGTATCTACCAACTTCAAGTTTTCAGTTCATAAGCCTGTCTTTGCTTGACCGGAAGCCACAAAAGTGGGTACAATTCCAGACTTGAGGGAGACTGGGGGCATAGTCTCTGTGGTTCCATCAGGCTTTATCAGACCAGCAAAACTGGTCTCTCTCTTTTTTAATTTTTTTTTCAGTGACTGTATTTTGTTCCACATTGTTCTCTCACTCTATCCAGGATCTCCTCCACTGATCTCCCTCCAAGTGTTTGACAGTGGCAGCTGGGCAAGAGCTAGTTCTTCTGGTCTCATAGATATATAGGCTGAGGAATGCATGGTGTACCAGTGGCTTGGAATAATTGTTTCCATGTGTCATTGATTTTCTTCATTCTTATTTGCTCTGGATGCAGAGAGACCCGTCATCACATCTAGATAGCTGCTTGCAGGCTTTTAAGATCCCAGTTGTTACTCCCCACAGTAGGATGTGGAACAATGTTTTGTGTAGTATGTTATGCCAAATGAGCTTGATGTCCCCTGCAACTATGGTCCCAAGCCCACAGGTTCAACTACTCACACCCTCTGGGTAGCTGGCTGTGGCCAAGGAATGACTACAAACTTGTCATTTGTCATCTCTACTATATACCTGGAATTCTTCTAAAACATACCAGTAAACTTGTAGAAATATTGACTGCCAACAATATACATGGTTTTTGGGGTGCTCCTCCCTGCATAGGCATACCTAATAGTTAGCCTGTCCACCTATCATTCCACCTGTATATCAATTTTTACCTTCACTGAAAAAGCAGTACTGTGTATGGAAAAGGGTCCATCTTTGTTGTCTCTACCGCTCATGTACCTCTCTATGTTTTCTCTTCTTCAGTGCCAACATGTGGATCACTCACATTTGGTACATTGCCTTTCTCTTCACCCAAATAAATACTTGTCTCTATCTATCTATCTTGATGATTTTCTTTTTGGGTACAACCTGTTTGTGGTTAATTGGACTTGTTGAATTGATATATTCTTATCTTTCCTCTTAACAGGGAAGTTCTATTCCAACAAGTGTTGGACAATTTTCTCAGTGGTTTTCTTTTTCTCTTCCTTTTCTGGAATTCTGATTACCCTTAGATTACTCCTTTTGATGGTATCCCACATGAACTTTAGGCTTTCTTCCTTTTGTTTTGATATTTTCTCTGATGAATCCCTTTCCAAAGAAGTATTCAGGTATTTGTCTTCAATCTCATTGATTCTGTATGTCATTGTTTTGATTCTAGTTTGTCTTTTCACTATGTTTTCTATTCCTGAAAATGTACTATTAATCTTCTGGATTTCTTTCTATAGATTTTGTATATTTTAAATTTTTCATTTATATTGTCATTAGTTCTTATATTTTCATCTAAAATTGTTCTAAGATTTTGTCTGTGTTTTCATTGATTTTGTCAGTGTTTTCCTTGATCTCTCAACTTTTTGAGGATTCCTAAGTATAATTCCTTTGCATTCCAAATCAGAGAGTTCCAATGCTTTTTATTCCTCAGGGATGTCTGAGTCTGTATCTTACTTCCTTGTTTCTACACTTTTTCTTGCTTCTTTGTGTGGATTGTGATGATCTGTTTTCTCCTAGAGAATGTGCCACTAATTGTTTTTGAAGTTCAGTTGAGGGTGAGTCAGGCTGTTCTTGGTGGTCATTTATCATTGGCACA
>NW_006922914.1:16975-17602 GCF_000298275.1 Orycteropus afer afer | reverse complement strand
CATGGGAAGTACAGACAACAAATATGAACCCTTTTGCATATACAGTACTGAGTTCTCAGTGAAGGTAAACATGGGTTTATGGATGGATAGATAGGTGGACAGGCTAAATGATTAGGTATGTCTATGAAATAGGGAGTGTATCCAAGATCATATATAGGTTTGGCAGACAATGGTCCTATAAGTTTACGTGAATGATCAGAATTCCCTGGTGTATAGTAGAGCTGACAAGGGGCAAGGTTGTGGTCACTGTTTGGTCACAGCCAGCTACCCAGAGGGACCAAGTAGTTGAACCTGAGGGTTTGGGACCATAGTTGCAGGGAACAACAAGTTCAACTGGCATAACAAACTATACAAAACATTGTTCCACCTCCTACTTTGGCGAGTAGCGACTGGGATCTTAAAAGCTAGCAAGCTGCCACCTAGATGCAACGATGGGTGTGTCCTCATCAAGAGCAAAGAAGAAAGAAGAAAACCAAAATTAATGGAAACAATCAGTCCTAGCAACTGGTACACCATCCACTCTGCAACCTATACAACTTTGAGGCCAGAAGAACTAGATGGTGCCCAGCTACCACTGTCATCCACTTGGAAGGGATGTAGGAGATCCTGGATAGAGAGGGAGAACAA
>NW_006922914.1:13498-14622 GCF_000298275.1 Orycteropus afer afer | reverse complement strand
TGACTTTAAGACAAATAACACCATATGAGACAAAGAAAGATATTACATAATGATTAAAGGATCAATTGAACATGAATATATAACCATAAAAAACATATATGGACCCAATGAAAGAGCTCCAAAATACATAAATCAGACTTTAAAAGAGTTGAAAAGCCAAATAGATGACTTCACAGTCATAATGGGAGACTTTAATACACCACTTTCTTTGAAAGATAGGATTGGAAATAAACTCAACAAAGATGTAGAAAAGTTAAAAAATGCAATCCACCAATTTGGCCTTATAGACATCGACAGAGCACTTCACCCAACAGCAGCACAAAATACATTCTTCCCCAACGCAAATTGAACATTTTCCATGATAGACCATATGTTAGGCCATAGAGCAAGATTAAAACACAACATACCAAAATCTTTGAGACACATCAAAAGCAGAGATCAGAGGTGAATTTATGCAATAAATGCATATGTCAAAAAAGAAGAAAGAGCCAAAATCAACACTCTAAACCAACATCTCCAACAATTAGAAAGAACGGCAAGAAAAACCTATAGTCACCAGAAGAAAGGAAATAAGATTCAAGCAGAAATCAATGAAAGAGAAAATAGAAGGGCTACAGAAAAATTCAACAAGATCAAAAGTTGGTGTTTTGAAAACATCAATAAAATTGACAAATCACTGGCAAATTTAACAAAGGAAAAGAGGGAGAGAATACAAATAACATGAATAAGAAACAAAATGGGTGGCATCACAACAGAATCTGAAATAAAAAAAAGGATAATATCAGGATACTAGGAAGAACTGTACTCAAACAAATTTGAAAATCTGGAGGAAATGGACAGTTTTCTAGAAATACACCACTTACATAAACTAACACAGATTGATGTGGAGAAGTTGAACAGACCGATCACAAAAGAAGAAATTGAACAAGTCATCAAAAAATTACCAACTAAAAAAGTCCTGATTCAGATGGTTTTATGGCAGAATTATACAAAATAGTCAGAGAAGAATTGACACCAATCTTATGCAAATAATTCCAAAACTTAGAGAAGGATGGAATCCTCTTTAACTCATTTTATGAAGCAAGTACTAGCCAATAGACTGCAACAACATATCAAGAAAATCA
>NW_006922914.1:6977-11275 GCF_000298275.1 Orycteropus afer afer | reverse complement strand
TTCCCCTACCAGGTCCTAGATTTCAGTATTTTTTATTTTCCCTGTGCATGGTTGATTTTTTTTTCTTTACCCCCTTTTTTCTCATGAATAACCCAATTCCTTGTTATTCCTTTTGCATTTTTCCAATTTTTTTCTTCATTTACTATTCTCCTTCCCTATTTTTGTTTTTATTAATGCCCTATCCCCAGATATTGCAGGTTTCTAGTTTTTTCTTCTTTTTATCCCTTTTTCCTTCTTTTAATTACTGTTCCTGTGTGATTACATGGTGTGTTTTTTGCCCATGGGCTGTTAGTTTTGTAAATTGTAATTTGTGTCTAACTGAGTGAGAGATAACAACAGTCCTGATAAGACACAACTACACCCACACCTCCTGCAACTTCACTCATTAAGTGAAGTCACCGCCTCCTTCTCCACCAATGGACCAAAGCTAAAAAACCTCCAACAAGAGCCTGAATAACTCTTTGCTGCTCTTCACAAAAAGCTAGCAGAGACAAATATAAAACTGTCATGATGCCTTGGAAACAACAGACCACCACAATCCACATAAAGAAGTAGGATAAAGTGGTAGAAAAAAGGGAGCAGGATACAGACTGAGAATACATCCTTGATGAAAAAGCAGTATTAGAACTCTCTCATAAGGAATTAGAAAGAATTATCTTTAGGTATCTCAAAGGATGGAGAGACAGACCAAAGAAAACACAGATAAAAACTTAGAAGAATTTTGGAAGAAAATACAAGAACAAAATGACAGAAGAAATGAAAAATTAAAAATGATTCTAAATCTACAGATAGAAATCAAGAAGATTAATACTAAATTGTCAGAAATAGACAACACATCAGAAGGGCAAAGGAGAAGAACTGATGCAATGGAAGACAGAATTAATGAGATTGAAGAAAAATACCTTAATACTTGCGTGGAAATTGATCAATCAGAAAAAAAAATGCAGAAAGCCTAAGTATCATGTGGGATACCATCAAAAGGAATAACTTACACGTCATTGGAATTCCAGAACAGGAAGAGAAAAAGAAAACCAGTGAGAAAATTTTCCAAGATTGTTGGAGTAGAACTTCCTTGAAATGATGAAAGATGAGAATATACCCATTCAGAATTCCAATGAACCCCAAACAGGATAGATTCCAAAAGAAAATCACCAAGACACATCATCATCAAACTCATCAAAGCCAAAGCCAAAGACAGAATCCTGAAAGCAGCATGGAAAAACAAAATGTTGCCAACAAAGGACAGCTAGTAAGAATAAGCTCTGATTTCTCAGCAGAAAGCATGGAAATGATAAGGCAATGGGATGGTATATATAAAACCCTGAAAGAGAAAAATTTCCAACCAAGAATTATATACCGGGCAAAATTGTCCCTCAAATATGATGGTTAAATTAGGAGATGTCCAGATAAGCATAAGATAAGGGAATTTGTTAAAGCAGACAAACCTTACAGGAGATGCTAAAGGGAGTCCTTTGAACAGAGAAACAAGAATAGCAAATAACAACCGACCATTAATACACAAGATAACATAAACCAGAAACCACAGCTATGGACATATCCAAAGTAAATTTGTTTACAAGATTGTAAAGTGGGAACAAAAGACAACTACAAACAAAAAGAGGGACAACACTGTGCAGTTACAGAACTTCTAAATGGTGAAGAAGTTAAGAAAGTAGCAAGAGAGAATGGATTTTTGTAAACTTGGGGATAAAATTATAAATCATAGATAACCTCAAAGAAAAATAATAAAACTTCACATCAAAATAAAAAAGAGGACAAACACAATAATTCAGCATATACTAAAACAACACTAACAAAGGAAATGATAACATGATTCATAAACAAAAAGAGCTCAGCACAAAAAATAATATGGAACAAAGAAACCAGGGACATGAAAAAACACATAACAAAATGACAGTAACAAATTCAAACTTATCAATAATTATACTGAATGTCAATGGATTAAATACACCACTCAAGAGGCAGAGAGTTGCAGATTGGATAAGAAAACAAAACCCATCAATATGCTGCCTACAAGAGACACACCTTAGAGATAAAGACAAAAATAGTTTAAAAATCAAGGGTTGGAAAAAGATATATCAAGCAAATGGCAACTGTAAGAGAGCAGGAGTGGCAATATTAATTTCTGATCAAATTGACTTTAGGACAAAAAGCACCATATGAGATAAAGGAGGACATTATATAATGATTAAAGGATCAATTGAACATGAAGTTATAGCCATAATAAATATCTATGGACCCAATGAAAGAGCCCCAAAATACACAAATCACACTTTAAAAGAGCTGAAAAGCCAAATAGGTGACTCCACAGCCATAGTGGGAGACTTTAATAAACCAATTTCTTTGAAAGATAGAGCAGCTGGAAAGAAACTCAACCAAGATGCAGAAGAGCTAAACAATACAATCCACCAACTTGGTCTTATAGACATCTACAGAGTACTTCATCCAACATCTGCACAATATACATTCTTCTCCAGTGCACATGGAACTTTTTCTATGATAGACCATATGTTACGCCATAAAGCAATCTTTAATAAATTTAAAAACATCAGAATACTGCAAAGCATCTTCTCAGGTCATACTACTATCAAATTAGAAATCAACAATAGGAAGATCAACAGGAAAAGACTATAAACACATGGAAATTGAACAACACCCTCCTTCAGAAACACTTGGTAAGAGAAAAAATCAAAATTGAAATTCAAAAATTTCTTGAATCAAATGAGAATGAAAAGACAACATACCAAAATCTTTAGGAAACAGCAAAAGCAGTGATCAGAGGCCAATTTACAGCAATCAATGCACACATCAAAAAAGAAGAAAGAGCCAAAATTAACACTTTAAACCAACATCTCCAAAAAGTAGAGAAAGAAATGCCTACAGTCAACAGAAGAAATGAAATAATCAAAATTCGAGCACAAATCAATTAAATAGAAAATAGAAGGGCTATAGAAAAAATCAACAAGACCAGAAGTTGGTTTTTAGTAAAGATCAATACAATTGACAAGTCACTGGCAAATTTAACAAAGGAAAAGAGGGATAGAATACAAATAACACAAATAAGAAACAAAATGGGTGACATCACAACAGAACCAACTGAAATAAAAAGGATAATATCAGGATACTACGAAGAACTGTACTCAAACAAATTTGAAAATCTGGAGGAAATGGACAGATTTCTAGAAACAATTACATAAACTAACACAGATTGATGTGGAAAAGGTGAACAGGCCCATCAGAAAAGAAGAAATTGGAAATTGGAAAGGTCATCACAAAATTACCAACTAAAATAAGTCCTGGCCCAGATGGTTTCACTGGAGAATTCTACAAAACATTCAGAGAAGAACTGATATCAATCCTATTCAAACTATTCCAAAACATAGAATAGAATGGAATCCTCCCTAACTCATTTTATGAAGCAAGCATAACCTTGATACGAAAACCAGGCAAAGACGTCACTCAAAAGGAAAACTACAGACCAATATCCCTCATGAATATAGATGCAAAAATCTTCAGCAAAATCCTGGATAATAGCCTGCAACAACATATCAAGGAAATCATTCATCATCACCAAGTGGGTTTCCTATCAGGTATGCAGGGATGGTTCAACATTAGAAAAACAATCAACGTCATCCATCACATAAATAAAACAAAGGAGAGGAACCACATGATCATATCAATTGATGCAGAAAAGGTATTCGATAAAATCCAGCACATGTTCCTGATCAAAACTCTCACTGAAATAGGAATAGAAGGGGCATTCCTCAACAAAATTAAGTGTATTTATGCAAAACCAACAGCCAACAGTATTCTCAATGGAGAGAGACTAAAACCATTCCTGTTGAGAACAGTAACCAGACAAGGATGTCCACTATCACCACTTCTATTCAACACTGTACTGGAAGTCCTAGCCAGGACCATAAGGCAAGAAAGGGAAATGAAAGGCATCCAGATTGGTTAGGAAGAAGTCAAACTATCCCTCTTTGCTGATGATATGATCCTATACCTAGAAAACCCAAGAGATGCAGTCAAAAATCTAATGGAACTAATTAAGAGATTTAGCATAGTGACAGGATATAAGATCAACATCCGAAAATCAGATGGATACCTCTACACCAGCAAAGAGATTGCTCAAAAAGAAATACCATTTATAATAGCTATCAAAAGAATAAAATACTTGGGAATAAATCTTACCAGGGACACAAAAGACCTCTCCAAAGAAAACTATAAAAAAATACTTGAAAAAACCATATGAGATCTAATAAGTGGAAGAACAT
>NW_006922914.1:1639-6391 GCF_000298275.1 Orycteropus afer afer | reverse complement strand
GGCCAACAAACATATGAAGAAATGCTCATGATCATTAGCTATTAGAGAGATGCAAATTAAAACAACAATGAGGTACCATCTTGCTCCAGCAAAGTTCAATAAGACAGAAAATAACAAATGCTGCCGAGGTTGTGGAGAGATTGTGACTCTCATACACTGCTGATCAGAATGTAAAATGGTACAACCATTGTGGAAAGTAGTATGGTGATTCCTTCAAAAGTTGGAAATAGAAATACCATTTGATCAGTCATTCTATTACTAGGTATATACCCCAAAGAAGTGAGAGTCATGACAAGAACAGATATATGCACACCCATGTTCATCAGAGCACAATTTCCAATAGCCAAAAGATGGAAACAACATAGGTGTCCCTCAACTGAGGAATGGATAACCAAACTACGGTCCATACACACAATGTAATACAGGGCAACGCTAAAGAATAATGTAGAATCTGCAAAACACCCTGTAACATGGATGAACTTGGAGGACATTATGCTGAGTGAAATAAGTCAATCACAAAAGGACAGATATTATATCAGTCCATTATTTTAAAAGTTAAGGAAAGTTTTATGTATTGTTGTTGTTGTTGTTGTTTGCTGTCAAGTCAGCCCCGACTCATAGTGACCCCTCCTTGGGTTTCTGAGGCAGTATCGCTACGGAAGTAGGATTGCCCAACCTTCCTTCAGAGGAGTGGCTGGTGGGTTTGGACCGCCAGCCTTCTGGTTAGCAGTCAAGTGCCTTAGGCACTATGCTACCAGAGCTCCCAGTTTTATGTATAGAAGGAAATTTTTTTTTGTTGGTTAGGGTTGGAGGGGAGGGGCGGGAAGCCTATTAGATAGATAGAGATAAGTACTGATTTGGGTGATGAGAAGGGAAATGGGCCAAATGTGAGTGACCAATATGACAGCATTGAGGATGAGAAAGACATAGAAACGTACATGTGAGGTACAGACAACAAATATGAACCCTTGAAGGCAAACATGGGTATATTGATGGAGAGATGGGTGGACAGGCTAAGCGATTAGGTATGTCTATGAAATGAGGAGTGCATCCAAGAACATATATATATGGTTGGCAGACAATGATCTTATAATTTTATATGAATGATCAGAATTCCCCGGTGTATAGTAAAGCTGACAAGGGGCTCTTGAGCACAGCCAGATACCCAGAGGGACCAAGTAGTTGAACATGCAGGCTTGGGACCATAGTCACAGGGGACATCAAGCTCAATTGGTATAACATACTATACAAAATATTGTTCCACCTCTTACTTTGGCGAGTAGTGACTGGGATCTTAAAAGCTAGCAATCTGCCTTCTAGATGCAACGATGGGTCTCTCCTCGTCCAGAGCAAAGAAGAATGAAGAAAACCAAAATTCTTGGAAACAATTAGTCCTAGCGACTGGTACACCATCCGATCTGCAGCCTATATAACTATGAGACCAGAAGAACTAGATGGTGCCCAGCTACCACTGTCACCCACTTGGAAGGGGATCTATGTAGGAGATCCTTGATAGAGAGGGAGAACAATGTGAAACAAAACTCAAAATCATTTGGAGAAAAAATAAATAAATAAAAAAGGTGGAGACCAGGTTTGCTGGTCCAATGGAGTTTGTTGGGACCATTGAGACTATGACCCCTAGCTGCCCTTCAGGTCTGGAATTGAACCGACACCTGTGGTTTCCAGCCAAACAAAATACAGGCATATGAGTTGAACATTTACCTCAAGTAGACACACTCTTTGGAGAGAACAATCATGGGAGAAAGAAGTGCTGCTTATGCATAGGGAGACAGCTCATGTGTCAGGAGTGTATGGAGGAATGGACACTGGGAAGAGGTAACTATGGGAAGGATGTAGGGGGGAGCTGTTGCATTGTGGTAATCTGTGGTCAATGACATGAGAAAATGTATATGTGAACTGCTGTATGGAAAGTAAATTTGCTCTGGAAATCTTCATCCAAATCACAATAAAAATTAAAATTAATATAACAATATTTCAAAAACAGTTGTGGCAGGGCGTCTACAGGAAACCACCAAAAATTCAAACTTGATTGAGAAGAAGAAGTGGAATGAGGGATATAAGTGCTGGTGTCAATTCGATAGTCTCTGAAAGCAAAGAATAACAGAAAGACATTCCTCTATGTTGGATTGACTATGTAACAATATTTGACTATGTGGATTATAAGAAATTATAGATAACTTTGGAAAGAATGGCAATCCCAGGACATTTAGCTGTGCTCACATGGAACCTGTACATAGATGAAGTAGTCTTTTGAACAACACAAGGGGTTAATATATAATTTAGAATCAGAAAAGGTGTTATTTGCCTCAGTGTTGTATCTTTTCACCATACTTATTCAATCTGTATGCTCAACAAATAATTTAAGAAGCTGTACTTTATGCAGAAGAGAGGGGCATCAGGATTGGAGGAAAACTCATTAACAGCCTGCAGTATGCAGGAGATATAACCTAGATTGCTGACAGCAAACTAAACTTGAAGCACTTATTGATGAAGGTCCAAGACTATAGCCTTCAGTATGGATTAAACCTTGGTATAAAGAAAACAAAAATCCTCTAATCTGGACCACAAGCAATATTATAATAAACAGTGAACATACTGAAGTTGTCAAGGATTTCATTTTACTTGTATCCTCAATCAACACCCATGAAGAAGGTAAGAAATCAAACACCATATTTGTATTAGGCAAATCTAGCAGAAGACCTCTTTAGCATTGTTCAAAAGCAAAAATATCACTTTGTTAAACTGTGCTTGACCCAAGATTTGTTAAATCACTTACTATACACATGAAAGCTGTACAATGGATAAAGTAGACCAAGGAAGAACTGATGCAGTTGAATTGTGGTGTTGATGAATAGTGCTGAATGTACTATGGACTACCAGAAGAATGAACAAATCTGTCTTTGATCAAGTACACCCAAAATGCTCCTTAGAAGCAAGGATGGTGAGTCTTTGTCTCACGGATTTTGGACATGTTATCAGTGGGACTACCTGGAGAAGGATAGTACACTTGAAAAAGCAGAGGAGGGTCTTTGGAAAAAAGAAAGACCCTCGGTGAGATGGATTGACACAGTGGTTGCAATAGTGAGATCAAAGGTAGCAATGACTATGAGTATGGTACAAGACTGGGGATTGTTTGGTTCTTTTGTTCATAAGGTCACTGTGATTCAGAACTGACTCATTAGGACCTAATGATAACAACAACCAATTAAACATCTGTTATTATTAAAGCAAAATGTTCATAAATAAAGAAATATATATTTTCTTCATGAACAAGGTAATATTTAAAATATTCTTAAATGTTTACTAGTTTGATTGAATTAAAATATGTTTTTGGCAGCAGATTTTCCCAATGGAAGATGTCTTTCTTTTTTTTTTTTCTTTTAGTTTGCCTCAAATATCTTTATTATTTTAAGGAATAACAATTGATGATGAAAATCATCTTTGGTGAGCATTTACTATATGTCTGTCACTTGAGTTCCTGACAGCTGCTTCTATGCACATTGGTTATGGATCCTAGTAAAACATGCTGAATCCTATTATTTTTACTATAAAAGTATTCCCCAATATGTTTGTAAAATAAAGGAGACAACATAAAAAAGCAGCTTAATTATATAAACAAATAATACTTAATATTCATATTATTGCATCCTAATCCATATTTGGTATGTTGTATATTTTTGGTACTATGCTGTTAACTTTTCATTAAGTTTCATGTTTTCTTTATTTTCAGATACCCATTCATTGATAATATACACCAAAGAGGTATATATGGAAAGCCAGAGAAATATCTCGGAATTCATTCTTTTGGGACTTTCTTATGACAAAAACATACATTTTGTTTTGTGCTGTTCTTATTCTGTTATGTTTCCCTATTTGTAGGAAACCTTGTGATCCTTGTTTCTATTCTGAGCAGCTACCTTTTTCAACAACCAATGTACTACATCCTCAGCCACTTAGCATCTCTGGACATCTATTTTATGTCTAGTGTCACACTCGAACTTATTAGTGCTCTGTTGCTAGGGAAAAAATCCATCTCCTATGATAATTGCATGTTACGGGTATTTACCATGCACTTCTTTGGCAGTATTGCTATCTTCATTCTTACTGCCATGGCCCTGGATCGTTATGTTGCTATCTGCAAACTTCACCACTACATAATTATCATGAACAGAACAAAACGTAATTATCTTGTGTTATTTGCTTGGGTTGGTGGCACATTCCATTCCTTTCCTCAATTACTTATGGCAATCTGGTTACACTTTTGTGGTCCTGATGAAATTGATCACTATTTTTGTGATATCTTCCCATCGCTAAAGATTGCCTGCACTGATACCTACATTACTGGTGTTCTGGTGCCTGTTAATTCAGAAATGGTTGTGTTATCAACCTTTGTTCTCTTGTTTGGGTCCTACGTTGTTATATTATTCACCTTAAGAAATCATTCAGCTGAGAGAAGATGCAAAGCCTTGTCTACCTGTACCTCTCATATCACTGTAGTGGTTTTATTTTTTGTTCCTGCAATCTTTATCTATGTTAGACCACCTACCACATTCCCTGAGGATAAAGAGTTTGCATCACTTTACACCAACATTGTTCCTATGTCCACTCCCTTAATCCACACCCTGAGAAATGCAGAGATGGAAAATGCCATGACAAAAGTTTGGTGTCAATGTTGTTTTCCAAGGAAGCACACAATTAACCGATGAAACCTGTTACCTAAAAAACTTTTTA
>NW_006922914.1:0-924 GCF_000298275.1 Orycteropus afer afer | reverse complement strand
GAAATTAGAAGTATTCTAAAACCAATCAATGAACCATCCGCCCAAGCAAACAACCACAAGAGTTAAAGCAAATAAGGAAAAAAAAAAAAAAAAAACTATAAAGTGAATCATCTGGTAACTATCATGAAAAAGATTTTTCTGAGAAAGATTTCTTAGAGAAAGCAGAGGGATATTTGATAAAATGATTTTTTGCAAGTTTTTTAAAATTTATGTGTTATGGAACAGAGCAAATTAAAAAATGAAGGCACTGGGTAGGAAAATTCTATGAGAAGGAAGACAATATAGAAATAGTTCTGGAATATGTAAATGTAATCCAAGACTTACAGTCATTTTAGAGACATTGTACAGAGAAGGAGAAAAAGAAGAGGAAAAACAAGGATGATAAAATTAAGTAAGCTTTGCAATGAACAAAATAATGTCAGCAAGTTTTTAAAAAAGAAACATTACCAAATTTAAAATTTACTTATGAAAAATTGTAACAAGATAATATGTCAAAAATGACAAATGGAGGAGAATATTTTGAAACTGAAAAAAATTGATTGCGAATTTGTATTTCCTTGGTGGCATAGTACCTAAGGCATTTGATTGCTAATCAAGAGGTTTGTGGTTCAATCCCATCAGCTGAGTTGAAGGGAACATGGGCAATTTACATCCATAAAGATTTACTGTCTCAGAAACCTGATGGGAGCTGCTATGAATTGAAATATTCTATGGAAGTAGGCTTTTTTCTTTTCTTTTTTCTTTTTTTTTGGTTTAGGGAAACAAAATTAAAACTTCCTCATTTAAACAGCCTAATGGTATAAGCTTTTCTGTTTTAAGATTTTCCCTGGCCAATTATTTGAGAAGTGGATGGCCTCTTCCTTCTTCCTAGTCTGTCTCATTCTGTAAGCTGGGCTGATACCTGGGCACCATGTGCATCCCACT
>NW_006922913.1:126283-133337 GCF_000298275.1 Orycteropus afer afer | reverse complement strand
ACTTGAATTATAGTCTGTGGTGCTTCCCTAATAAACCCCATAATCTGTGAGTTCTGTGTTGCCACTGCAGTGAATTATCAAACCCAGGAGAGAGGTGGTGGGTGCTTTGGGAGGAACGGTTGGTGAAAGGGCTGGAGGGAGGCAGTATGTCTGGCCTTGTAGGAATAGGCTTTGGGTTACTGCTGGTAATCCTGTCTTCCTCTGGTGGGATTAGAGGAGGTCAGAACATGTGGCCTCCTTGCCGTTTTTGCAGATCCACACAGTCAGATATCTTTGCGTAGTCAATGAAACACAGGTAAACATTTTTTTTTTGGTATTCTTTGCCTTCAGCCAAGATCCATCTGACATCAGCAGTGATATCCCTCCTTCCACATCATCTTTTGAATCCAGCTTGAATTTCTGCCAGCTCCCTGTCGATACACTGCTGGAGGTGTTTTTTGAATGATCGTCAGCAAAATCTTACTTGTGTGTGTGTGCCTTGGATTGAATTCTCTTCCCTCATAATATATGTCAACTTGGCTGGACCATTATTCTCCGTGGTTTGGCAGTTAAGTAATGATGTAATGTGGCAGTTATGTAATGATCCCCTATGATGTGATCTGATGTGATAAGCTGATCGGTTGTAAGATTAGGGTGGGATGCAACACCCCTAATCACATCATAGCTCTGATCTGATGTAAAGGGAGTTTCCTGGGGGTATGCCTGCAACACCTTTTATCCTACAAGAGAGAAAAGGATAGAAAAGTGAGAGGAGAGGGGGGTACCTACTACAACCAAGAAAGACAAGCCAGGAGCAGAGTTTATCCTTTGGACCTAGGGTCCCTGCATCAGGATCTTCCTAAGACTAAGAGACACAGAGAGAAAGCCTTCTCCTAGAGCCAGTGCGCTGAGCTAGGACTTGTAGCCTCTTACACTGTGAGAGAATATATGTTAGTTAAAGCCATTCACTTGTGGTATTTCTGTTAGAGCAGCACTAGAGAACTAAGACAATGTGATACTAATGATAGTTTACAATAATTTTCACATTCTGTTGGACCACCTTTCTTTGGAATGGGCACAAATATTGATCTTTTCCAGTCAGTTGGCCAGGTAGCTGTCTCCAAATTTCTTGGCTTACACGACTGAGCACTTCCAGCATTGCATTCCTTTATTGAAGTATATCAATTGCTATTCCACAAATTCCTGGAGCCTTGTTTTTCACCAATGCCTTCACTGCAGCCCAGACTTCTTCCTTCAGTACCATCGGTTCTTGATCATATGCTTCCTCATGAAATGGCTGAAATCGACCAGTTGTTTTTTGGGACAGTGACTCTGTATTTCTTCCATCTTCTTTTGATCCTTCCTGCATTGCTCAATATTTTGCCCATAGAAAGTTTCAATATTGCAACTCAAGGCTTGATTTTTTTTTTTTTCCCCAGTTATTTCAGCTTAAGAAATGCCAAGTGTATTCTTCCCTTTCGGCCTTCTAGCTCCAGGACTTTGCACACTTCATTGTAATACTTTACTTTGTTTTGTTAAGTTGCCCTTGGAAATCTTCTGTTCAGCTCTTTCACTTCATTTCTTCATTCACTTTAGGTATTCTGTATTCAAGAGCAAGGTTCAGAGTCTCTTATGACATCCATTTTAGTCTTTTCTTTCTTTCCTGTATTTTTAATGCCCTTTTCCCTTCTTCATGTATGATGCTCTTGATGTCATCCCATGACTCATCTGGTGTTTGGTGTTTAATCTGTCAAATCTGTCCTTATGTTGGGATCCTAACCCCTCTCCTGGGGATGTGATCCTGGGTAGGTTCTAAATCTCACCAGTTGTGATTATAGAAAGAGCAGGATGTACACAGAGACACACACAGCAAGAAGAGGAAGATGCTGCAGAGACAGTGGCATCTACAAGGATTGCTGGAAGCTACTAGAAGCTGAAATAGACAAAGAAGGACCACTCCCTAGAGCCAATGCCCTGAATCTGGATTTCTAGCCTTGTGAACTTTGAGAAAATTAAAATCTGATCTTTAAAGCCACCCACTTGTGGTATTTGTGTTACAGCCACACTAGATAACTGTGTGCATACTTTCTTTTAGAAGGATCAGCACAAGGCTGGTCCCTATGAGGCAGAGGTTAAAGATGTCCCAAATGTCCAACTTTTCCAAATTGCTGAATCATCTCTAGCATCAACTCCTCTTCCTCCCCTCAGTATTCTCCCTCCCATGTTAGGGTTCTGTAATTTGCTGCAATGTCTCACAGAGCTCATGAGCTACCAAGAAAATAGCTTACGTGGTTGTGGAGGCTGGAAAGTCCTAAATCTGTGGGTCAGGTCTCAGTCAGGAGTCAGTCCTCATTCATGTGCAGGGGCTGATGAACCCAAATCGGTGAGTCACAGGACAGGCTGCTGGCTCACAAGTCTGTGGCAGCTGGTGAATCAGGTCAGATGACAGGCTGTTGGCTCAAGTTCCAGGAACTGGAGGTCAGATGATGATGCAAGGTGCAGAGCAAGAGAGCAAACTTGGCCAGAGGGTTCATTTATATTGGACTTAGACCATACCGTAAAGGAAAGGAAGAATGGTAACTTGTGTCACACCTTGTAGTAAGATAGTGACTCAAGATACATCCCACCCTAATCCTGCCTCGTTAACATAATGGACAACTCACTCCAAAATGGAACCATAGCCCCAGGCAAGGAAGCTAGGATTCACAACACATCACAAAATGGAGGACTATGGCTAAAAGGGCCACATTAAGCTATTCTCTGTGGCACAGTAACTAAGACACTCAATAAGATACAATTATATAGTATGATTAGGTTCATGCAACAGCTGACAAAATGCCCATCCCAACTGCACCACCAGATCCTACTGTTGGTATGTGGCAGACCCAGCCCTGACATTGAGTCTTCTGTCTGCAAATCCAGCTCATGTTCTAGTTCACCTTGGCAACTGCTTTCCAGTGTCCTAGGACTCTTCAGAGACCTTTGATGGGCCCCAGGCAGGTCTGTGCATGTGTGTAGTTAGAGTTTCCTCAGGGAAAGCACCTGATAGTTCATGGTTTTTAAAGGTTCTGTGACCCTTATAAGCCCAAGCAAAAGCACGGAAAATAAAAACAGTAAAACTTGAAACAGAGGCCATTTTCCACCTTGTCTGTTTAAAAAACATTAGCTTCTCACCCTCACAGAATATTTCTTGAGAGAAACCCTTTTTACACTGTTGTTGTTGTTATGTGCCCTCGAGTCAGCCCCGACTCATAGCAACCCCTCCTTGGGTTTCCGAGGCAGTATCACTACAGAACAAGGTTGCCCAACCTTCCTTCCGAGGAGTGGCTGGTGGGTTTGAACCATCAGCCCTCTGGTTAGCAGTCAAGTGCCTTAGGCACTATGCTACCAGAGCTCCTCCTTTTTACACTAGTGACATTTTAAGGCGATGTGGTGGTGCAGACAGGTGAACACTAAGCTGCTAACCAAAAGGTGGGTGGTTCAAAGCCACCCGGTGACTCCACTGGAGAAAAATCTGCATCGATAAAGATTGCTGTTGTGTGCTGTAGAGTTAATTCTAACTCCTAGAGACCCCATGCCACAGAGTTGAACTGCCTCATGGGGTTTTCTAGGTTGTAATCTTTAGGGGAGCAGATTGTCCGATCTTTTCTCCTGTAGAGCCACTAGTGGGCTCGAACCAACTACCTTTTAGTTGGCAGCCAAGCCCTTTAACCATTGCACCACCAGGGCTGCTGGCTGTAAAGATTACAGCCAAAAAAACCCTAAGGGGCAGTTCTGCCCTGTCACGTGGGGTGTCCTTGAGTCAGAATCATCTCCACAACACCTAACAACGATGACAGTGGCCTTTGGATTTTTTTACATTATGACAATAGAGATAATAATAAAGAAAGGTGGTGGCATTTCTGTAGTTATATACACTCTATAAGATTTCTTGTAGCTAAGTTAGAGAACTTGGAAATGCTTCACCCAACCCCTAATTGCAAGTCTTCATCACAATCACCCTCACCTGTTGCACACGCAGCTTTTAAAACATTGAAAAGCCTTCGAGACTTTTTCTGCACTAAAAAAACCAAAACACCCACTGCCATCAAGTCGATTCTGACTCATAGTGAACCTACAAGACAGAGTGGACCTGTCCTATAGGGTCTCCAGGACTGTAAATCTTTACGGAAGCAGACTGCCTCATCTTCCTCCTGCGGAGCAGCTGGTGGGTGCAGAGTGGCTGATGGGTTCAAACTACAGACCTTTTGGTTAGCAGCCAAATGCCTTAACCACTATGCCACCAGAGCTCCTTTCTTCCATGGAAGTAGGGTTAAATAAGAACCGTATGCACCTGTTTGGACTCACCTACAAATGCCACTTAAAGACTTAAAGACACTGTTAGGCAAAATCTCTCATTCGTAATCCAAGGACTGTCTGTACCATAAGTGAGTGACTTTAACAAACTGAAGTTTGGTTTCTCACAGTTCAGGAGGCTGGGGGTCTGAAGGCAGGGGGCAGGCTCTAGGGTAAGGCCCTCTCTGTCTGCTCTGGGGGAGTGTCCTCGTCTCAGCTCTCTGCTGTTCTTTCCTCATGGGGCATCCATCTTCTCTGTTTGTGCTTGCTTCCTGGTGCTTTTCTATCTCAAAACTGATGGGCTGGAGACTTCCCCTGATGTGGCCTAGTTAACATAACAAAGAATACCTCCTTCTCTAATGGGCTGTCATCCACAGGGTGGCATTTACCACACATGTTTTGGGGACACAATTCAGTCCTTCACTGTGGGCCTGTGCATTTGTCCTTCGCTTTTCTGTAGTAAGTGTCCCTTGAGGCGAGAAGTTTGCCGAGATCCTGGAGGACCTGTTCCCCGGCAGAGATGGCTGCAGGGGTGGACTGTGGTGGCCGAGTGCTATGCCACCAGATGCCCCTTCAGGGAAGTTCCTGCAGTCCGGTTGGGGGATGGGCCTCGGCTGCCAAGCCACTGTGTCCGTGGCCACATCTTTCCCAGAGAACCCACAGCCTTGGAACAATGGAGGAAGAGGGTCTAAGGGCCCAGCCGCACAGATGCAGCCGTTAGCAGGAAGCATCTAATGGGCAGATTTGCTCTTGCTCCCCTGGGCTTAGCCAGGGTTTGTTGGAGCTTGCTTGAGTAGATTCATGGCTTGGTAAGTCAGATGCAGCAAGGAAGGGAAGGATGAGTCCTGCAGGCTGGAGACGGGAAGAGGTTTATTATGCTCCCAGGGCCCAGGGACAGGGACGCCCAGCTCACCATGACACAGGGCCACACGGGGGTTTGCTCCCAGGGATAGGGTAGCAACAAGCTGGAGTTATGGAGCAGGTCTTATATATGGCAGGCAAGGCTGGGTTAGCCAAGTTGCATGGGATTCCTGGGGTTGGGCCTGTGGAATAATTCTGCGGGCTTAGGGTTAGGGGCTGTCTCTAGTTGTTGCCTACTTGGCAGTTAGGATGGTGCATAGTGGCCCAGGAGTATGAGAGCCAGAGAGGGCATGCAGAGTGAACTTACCCTGCTGCTCAGGAAGGGAATGGACTGACTGCTCCAGCCAGGGCCTGCACACTGGGACAAGCCAGCGTTTCGGGAGAGTGGAGCTGCAGGGCCGGAGAGCGGTTCAGCTTTGCCTCTGCCCGGTGTGTGTCCTCCCCGCATGCCCACCTTCATGTATTGATCCATAATAGCGGCCCTCATGCCAAGTCCATGCCAGTGTCGCTTCCAGGGAACCCAGTCCGTGCTGCATGGGCTCCCTAGTAATGGTTTGTTTGCTTTCAGAGAAGAAATACCTTGGGTGGTTATCTGATTTTTAAAATTTCACTTTCTTCCTAAATCCCTCCATTTCACAATTGTGCTGCACCCAACGAGAGTAAAGTAGATTTAGGGGATGACCTTATTTACATGGGCATCTGATGGAAGGGTAGTGCGTTGATAACACGTAACCAGATGGAGTGTTGTCTTAAAGCAAGAAAAGTGTGCAGACGTGCCTGTGACGGAGTTTGAGGAATCCCTTGATGGGGAGCCGTTCCTCTCGCATAGCAGGCAGGACTGGCAAGCACCCATCCGCTTGATGTCTGTCTGCCACTCTCTAAAGGCGATCTGTCTCTGCTGATTGTAGTAGGTTGACAAACTGTTCTGTTTTGCCACTTTCTACCATGTGGCGTAACATTTTCTTCTTGGGAAGAAGTTAAAGATTCACTTGTGCATGTTGTGTCATATGATTAGTGTGACAAACAGATTGTGCCTTCTGCATCTTGGGACATAACCTCCCCTGTCTTACCTTACAAAAAACAAAATCTAACACAGGAAAACTAAGGTCAGTCACCCAGGGCCTTTGCTCTGATATGTAGAACATGATTGTTCCTGCGGGGGGCACTGTTGTACAAGAAAAACGACCGTCTGTGCCCTGATACTCAACTGTCCTCCTGTTATATATGTTTATAATGCTGAGCTTCTCGACCTGTTTAAAACATATATTTTCCATGCTGTGACAATGACTATGTTTGTCTGTGTTCATATTAGCAAGCTAACAGCTTGTTCTATATTTTAAAAAAAAAGCAGTTCTGCACTTTACTATTGAACCAAAGTCTCTGCTGTCGAGTCTTTATGGAGTGGCTGGTGGGTTTGAACGGCCAAACTTCTAGTTAGTGGTCCAGTGCCTTAGGGCCTGCAGCACCAGTGCACCTGTTGCCTTTGGACCCTTACTGAGGAGGCCGAGCTTGCAGGCTCTGTGAAATAGCATGGACCTGTAAACTGGGGTCAAACCCACCAGCTGCTCCACAGAAGGAAGCTGGGGCGATCTACTTCCGTAAAGATTTACAGCCTTGGAAACCCAATGGGGATTGCTAGGAGTCAGAAACGGCTCGATGGCAGTGAGTTTAGTTGGGGTTTTGTAAACTGTGGTCTCACGACATCTACACGTTCCTGGGAGCTACACGTTTGGATGTCCAGCGTGCACCACTTTGCCTTGGGTTTACTGCGTGTACACACAGAAATATTCAGTTGTACTGAGTACGTCATCAAATCGTCACACTCTCCTAAAAACTGCCGTCTGTGTCACTCCTTCACTCTGCCTCGGTTGGTTGGTTG
>NW_006922913.1:94949-95996 GCF_000298275.1 Orycteropus afer afer | reverse complement strand
TTTGATTTTTTTTCTGATTGATCCTTTTCCAAAGAAGTATTCAGGTATTTTTCTTCCATCTCATTAATTCTGTCTTCCATCACATCAAAGAATTGCATTAACTTTTGAGACAATAATTATGCTGTTGACTTATATTGAACTTAGAGTGAAGTAAAAATTTTAAGTAATTTTTATATGTGATAGTGTTTATGATTTGTTACTTTAAATTCTAAGTTCAAGTATTTACATTTTTATGTTTTGTTGAATTAATATCTCTGACTAAAATGCTGTTTGAAAAAATCAAGTCAAAAAGAAAAAAAAATAAACATATAATGGAAGTAACAGGATTGGAGGTAGGCTTCTTTTTTCCTTTCTTCTGTTCTTTTTGGGTTTCTATTAATGCTGATATGCTGTTTGGTTCTTCATATTAGAAACAAAATCATGTTTGTCTTAAGACTTTGTTCCAAGCTGGTGAGACCCCGATTTGCTTTGTAACCCGTGGGCTGTCGTTCTCAGGTCTTGTCCTGTGGAGCAGCCGTATCCTCAAGCTTTGATGATATTGCAAAGGTATGTGAGTCCACAAACATCCCCGTGGACTACTAGGCATCGCTGCCTTGAGGCCTTTGGTGGGTCCACATGTAGCTAGGCCGCCATTTCTCTCCTCCCTCCTTTGTGCGACCGTCTTTGTTTTCAGCAAAGGCAGAGCTCTGCTCATCTCGAGTTCTGGACAGTGTTTCCGGCTCCCCTTTGTTTTGCTTCTAGTTAACCCATTTCCTTGAGGCCTTACCTTCCATCCAAGGATGTTATCCAAACATCAGCTTGGATCAAGAGCATTCCTTTCCTAAGAGGAATTTTACAATTGACTATATTTAACCTTTGTAATACGTTCTGTTTCTCTTTTGCCTTTCTTTGGTGATATTTTTAAATGTTGCTATTACCTGTCTTTTCTTGGCCATTTATATTTCCCTTCATCCTTTGAATTTTCAGTACTTTAGCTCAATTTGAATTGATTTTTGGGTCAACAAGAACTCCTATATAATATGATTTAAATCTTTCTTTTCTGCTATT
>NW_006922913.1:93070-94359 GCF_000298275.1 Orycteropus afer afer | reverse complement strand
GCATTTTTAAAACTGCAAGAATTTATCAAAGCTTTCACCACACAGGTAATTTACTACATAGTGCTAAAGTGAACTAACAGCCTCGGTGTACAATTGCGAAGAATGCACTGTTCATGTGGACAAGTCTCCACACACTGAGAGAAGTTGGTGTCAGTGTCATTAAGGGCCCACAGGCCCAAGTGTCTGTAGTGGAAACCAGCCTCTATCTAATAATGCACTATAGTCACACTCCATAAAACATGTTTCCGAGGGTTAAGGATCCTGCAGAGTGTTGCTGTTCACTTCTGTGGACACTGGCGAGAGAGACTGTGCAGAAGATGTTTCCAGCCGAGCACTCAGCATCCGACCTGCACTGGTTTGGGTGCGCGCTTTTGTGTGTAAGCCAGTGCCTTATACGGCTGCTCCCTCTCCCTTCGTTCTCTCTGCACAGTTGTGACATAAATGAGCTTGGGACAATCACAGTCAGGAGGCCATTGACTTTACAAGAGACCGACGGCCCTTTGGGGGAATATCCCTGTCCATGTTGTGGTGGTTATTCATGCTGTCAAGTCGATTCCAACTCATGGCGCCCATGTGTTGCAGGAGAGCTTTATGCTGTGGGGTTCTCAAGGCTGTGACCTTTCAGAAACAGACCACCAGGCCTTTCTCCCAGGTGCCTCTGATGAGTTCAAACGGCCAGCCTTTTGGCCAGTAGTTGAATGCTTAACCATTCACACCACCCAGGGATTGCCTTCAGGTCCACCCCTCGTTTTCTTTCTGACCGTCGTGCATTGCATTGCACACTCTCCCAGGCAACAGCAGGAACTGTGTGGGAAGGCTTCCCCATGTCACTTCACTGAGAATGCACTGGGTGCGACACTTACCATTCAGTGACGTTACAGATCTAATTTTCTACAAGGAGGAGCACATGGAAGGTCTGCTCTGCCAGTCACTCTTTGAGTGAAAAGAGAATGGCATTGTGGCTTGGGAGACACATCTGTAGTGGTTTTAAGACTCATGTGACATAAGAAGCCTGGTGCTGGCTCTGAAAACATGGATCTGACTCCAATCTTGCAGAAAGCAAACTGAGAGAAGTGAAGCTGTCCATCATCTGTGGATTCATGACAAACAGGAATAGGTGACCGAGAACTCGCTTGGGCTTATGTCCTGTTGTGAACCACAGTTCAAAAAGTTCTGGTTTTGGGGGCAGGAGTGCATGGAGGGATGGACACTGGGAAGAGGTAACTATGGGGAGGAAGTGGGAGGGGAGCTGTTGCATTGTGGTAAACTGTGGTCAATGTCATGAGACA
>NW_006922913.1:87750-92770 GCF_000298275.1 Orycteropus afer afer | reverse complement strand
CATGGTGCCTAAGGCATTTGACTGCTAACCTGCTAACCAGAAGGCTGGTGGTTCAAACTCACCAGCCACTCTTCAGAAGGAAGACTGAGCAATCTACTTCTGTAGAGATAGCGCCTCGAAAACCCAACAAGGGGTCACTATGAGCCGGAACTGACTCGACAGCAGTGAGGTTATTGAATTTATAGGACAAAGTAGAAATGCCAAAGTAGAGTTTCCAAGGCTGTAATCCTTATGGAAGCAGAATCCCACCTCCCTCTCCTGTGGTGCACTGGTGGGTTCAAAGGGCTGACCTTTCAGTTAGTAGCTGAGCGCTTAATTAACCACTGCATCACCAGGACTCCTTAGTGTTTAATTAGGTACCTATAAAAGCATGTTAGTAGTTGAACGCATTAGAGGACCATTTGGTGTTCTTGTTGGGTGACACAGAGTCGATTTCAACTCACAGTGACCCCGTATGACAGAGTAGAGCTGCCCCAGGGTTTTCTAGGCTGTCATCTTTATGGGAGTGGATTACCAGATCTCTTTCCTGCAGAGCCACTGTGTGAGTTCGACCCACTGGCGTTTTAGTTCGCATCTGAGCGCTTAACCATTGTGCCATCAGGGCTCCTTAGAGGACTGTTTACACTGCAATAAAGAAGGAAAAAGAAAGTAAACAATCACACATGTCCTTGACCATTGTAGCTTACTCAGCATCCTGAAAATGACTGAGGCTTGCCACATGTGTGGGGTGAATTTCATAGAAAACAGGAGCTTTTAAAAGCATGCTCCTGCATTTTTGCAGGAAGAAGCATCCGTGAGCTCGATTGCTTCTGTCTTTGCCCTGCTGTAGCACCGCAGGACAATGACCCAAGAACAGCACCATGACCCTTCCCTTCTGCTCATGCCTATGCTACAGAGGCCGCCCTCCAGGTGGATTGGGCCGCAGGAGGCTGCCGGCCTGCACGTGAAATGGCCACAATGCCTGATTTGTCAGTAATTGGTTTTCCTTGACAGGCTCCTAGTTTCCTGTTTCTCTTTCAGTCCGGCCACCGCTATGTTTTTGTTGCTGATAGAAGCCCTAAACTCATGTGAGAAGCTTATATTTCCTCCTTTTTCTTTTATCTGGGCATGTTCTGGTTCCCTAGTGCCACTCTGACAAGAATATACTACCAATGGGATGGCTTGAACAAACAGGAGTTTATTCTCTCACAGTTTGTAGGCTTTAAGTCCGAGTTCAAAGTGCCAGGCTCTAGGGGCTGGGTGAAGGCCTCCAACCTTTGGCTTCAGCTCTGCCTCTTGGTCCAGGCCCAATGAAGTTGGAGGCTTTTCTTCACTCAGGCAGCTGGTGGTTGCTGATCCTGACAAGCCCAAGGTTGACAAGTAAATAGGCACGGTCCAAATGTTACAAACCACATGGCAGGCTATTCATTCAAGTCCATTAAAAGTCCCAAGGTCAGCAGAGCATGGCAGGCTGCTGAACAACGACACGGCTACATGCAGGGTTCAAGCGTGCCATAAGCTGCAGACCATTCCCAAAGCTACTTCTTATATATGGGAAGCAGACCACCTACCCAAAGCAGCTACTCAGCTGCTTACAGTAGATTCCACCATGGAGTTAATTATCAATCTCACCATGGGGAACAAGTACATCCAGCTACCCAGTCACTCAGTCAGGCCCAGCCAAGTTGACACACAAACTTAACCACCACAGAGTGTATCTGAAATTCAGATTAACTGGAAGTCCTGCATTGTGTATGGCAAATGTATGGCATCCATCCTTTTTGGAATTTCTAAAGTTGGCCAGCTTCCGAAAACCAGACCTTGCAAAAACCCTGTGGAGCAGTTCTACTGACATATGCAGGGTGCCAGCAGTCAGAATGGACTGAGTGGCAACTGGTTTGTGTTTGTTAGTTTATAGACAAGGGCAGCTTGAGTGTACCCTCTGGCAATTTAGGTCACAATTTCTGTATTTCTTAAGTGATTTAATCTAAGCCAACGAGTGAGACGTGTTGGAATAGATACTCTTCCTCTTTCCTTCCCCGTCTCCTTCACAGGTCCCATGCTTTTCCTTGTCCAAGTTGATTTAACTCAAGCAGGCTTCCTTGAAAGAAACAGCTTCTCAATGACTGAACTACTGAGAACGTCTACTAGATTGCCTCATGTTCCCTGGGGCTTTATTTAGGGAACCCAGCTTTCCACGTATTAGAATAAGACACTTTCTGTCAAACTTTGATGCTTGCCAGTCTTTCCCTCAGTATCAAGGTATAGCTATTGTGAAAATTTACAGACTTTCCCTTTTACTAGGGATGTTAATTACCCAAAGGATGGTAATTTTCAGGAAATACTTGGAGCATAACAGCAGAATAATTTGGAAATGGAATCTGAGTTAGATGTGGTGGGCTGATGGAGCTAATGTAGTCCTAGAAAATGTGGACTTTAATCACCTGCTTGAATGTATAGCTCCCCATTTATTGTAGCATTTTGTAATATACTTAATGGAAAAACCCAACAACGGAAATCTATAGCTAGTGCACACATAACCGAGGAAGGTTTTGGTGTAACATTTGGCAGTCAGCTGTGAAAACAAGGAGCCCAGGTGGTGCAACGCTTAAGTGCTCAGCTACTAACTGAAAGGTTGGCAGTTCGAACCACCACCAGCAACGAGGAAGAAGACTTGACCAGGAAAGTCCTGGGGAGCGGTTTTCCTTTGTCACACGGGGTCTGCAGTGAGTCGAAAATCAACTTGATGGCCCCTGGTGACATCTATGAAAATGTTCGCCCCTTAGCCCCCATCCATCCTAGGTGGCCCCTTGTTACAGGTGAAAATCTGAGCCTCCCAAACTTGCCTTTAGAGACTTGCAAAGATCAACTAGGACAAACGGTACAAACTCGGCAGGACACGTGTTAGTGAAGGTCTAAGGGCCTTATGTCATAGGGACATAGAGAAGTGGAGCTGAGGTGCTCCAAAGTGGGAGCTCTCAAGAGGACATTGCCCTGCTTCCGTCTGGGATATAGACACCTGGCGACCCAAACAGTTAAGCACTCAGCGATGAACCGAAAGCTTGATGGTTAGAATCCACCAGTGACTCTTTGAGGGAGAGGCCTGGAGATCTCCTCCCAGAAAGATCAAAACAATGGCCTAGGACACCCTATGGGGCAGTTCTGCCCTGTCACATGGCATCACTATGAGTCAGAATCTGCTCAGGGCACCTAACAACCACTGCCTTTGGGGTTTATCTCTGTACTGTGCAGCACATCTGTGTACCCTGTCGGAGTGCGAGGGCGCTGTGGGGCTACTCAGTTATTTGGTGGACTGATTATTTACTTGAGTCCCTGAGTGGTGCGAATAAGTAAGTGCTTGACTGCTAATGGAAAGGTTGGCGGTTCGAGCCCACCCAGAGGGTGCCTTGGAAGAAAGGCCTGGTGATCTAACTCCTGAAAACTCAGCCACTGAAAACTCTATGGAGCACAGTTCTACTCTGACACACAGGGAGCTCCGTGAGTTGGAATCAACTCCACAACAGCTGGTTTTTATCAGTTACTACTAATTAATCTAGGGATGAATTATTGTATATTTTTATTAGATTTTTTTTAAAATTTATATTGTGAGTAATAACTAAAGTTTTAATTTTTTCACCTCTTTTCCTGTAAACAGGAGCTCTGGTGGTGCAGTGGTTAAAGCATTTGGATGCTAACCAAAAGGTCAGTAGTTCGAACCTACCAGCTGCTCCAGGGGAGAGAGATGAGGCAATTTGCTTCAGTAGAGACTGACAGCCTTGGAATCCCTATGGGGCAGTTTTACCCTGTCCTACAGGGTCAGTATGAGTTGGAATCCACTTGACAATGGTGGGTTTTCATTTCCTATACATAGAACCTAATGATTTGAACACAGATATCTCCACTTTTGTTTATATTGTTATCTTGGAAATTTTTAATCAAATTTAACAGTATTTGAAAAAAAAAATAGAAAGCAATTGAAGTTGTGGCTTATACTGTTTTTAACCATGTCATTTACAACTAGGTCGATCATATTCAGAAGCAGAGACTAGCTTGTTTCCTGCTATTGACTGTATACGTGTGTGTGTGTGCAGTGCAAGTCTGACTTTGTTGAAGTGTGTGTGTGTGTGTGTGTGTGTATGTGAGAGTCTGACTTGGTTGATTGTATGTGTCTATGTGTTTGTCTTGTTGGCTGTGTGTAAATGAGTCTGACTCAGTTCATTGTGTGCTTGTGAGTCTGTCTTGGTTGATGGTGTGAGTCTGTTTTTGTTGAGTGTGTGTGTCTGTGAGTCTGTCTTTGTTGGTTGCATGTGCATGTGAGTCTGTCTTTGTTGATTGGCTATGTGTGTGTGCACTTTCTCTTGACTTCCGAGTCCAGTGTGCAGATGATTTACACTCATGACTCCATTCTGCTGTTTCCCATGGAGTCTCAGCCACTAGGATGGTTGTGAAGCCCTCGATGAAGACCTCTCACCAGCTGCTGCCCCCGAGTGGTCACCTCAGTGGTGCCAGGTGTGCAGCATGATGTGCTTCCTCAGGAGGCCCTGCCAGCATAGCTCCTGCGCTGACAGCCCTTATCAGCACTTACTGATCAGGGCAGGTTCGAGGGTGGAACTGGGCTGCAGCAAGGGTTCCATTTGAAGTTGGCCCATGACACTGGCTCTCAAATGGCTCTTCTTTGGAAGATGACACAAGGGTCACATTTCAGGAGTTTGAAGGCCCGTAGGGACATCTTTCATCCCGCATGAGTACCTGCCTCTGTGACCCTCAGAGATCCTGACTGCTAGAGGAAACAAGCAGAATAAGAGTCCAGAGCCCAGTGGTTCTCTTGTCCCCTAGCCTGCCCTTGTGGACGATACCCTTCTATAAACTGATGTTGCTCTCTCACCAGCAGTGGTGTCTGCCTTAGGAAGTTGTGGGAGGAGCTGAAGGGGTTCGAATAAAGCCCGACTAAGGAGTAATGAACCCATCCACACCTGCACTAATATTATATTGTTATTGTTCTTGGGTGCTGTGGGGTTGATCCTGACTCATAGCAACCCAT
>NW_006922913.1:86449-87275 GCF_000298275.1 Orycteropus afer afer | reverse complement strand
TATAACTCTCAGCATTCAGAGAAGTTATCTACCAGTTTCTGACCTCTTAGAAGGTGGAGAACTAACAATCTAACAAATGAGATGTTGAGTTTATGGATGATATTGAGTCCAAAGAAGTCAGCCAGTTGAGCACACAACCATCTAAGATACTATTGCTCTGTCCTTGTCCAGAGCAGAAGAGAAACATGGAAAGCAAAGTAGTTTCTCAAAGAAGAAATTACTCTAGAGGGCATATAGTCTACATGAACCTCGTCCACCCTGAGACTTAAAAGAACTAGATGGTGCCTGGCTACCACTCTCAACCCTTCTAATCAGTGCCACAATAGATGGACGCTGATAGAATGGGAGAACAATGGGGAACAGAACCTCAAATTCCTAAAATAACAAACAAACAAACAAACAGACCTACTGGATTGGTGGAGACTAGAGGACTCCCTGAGTTTCTTTATTTAAAAAAAGAAAGAAAGAAAAGAAAGAAACCAGGCAGTTGAGTGTAGAATGATTACATTTATTTGGTTTCTTTTTACTTTGATCGGGATAAGCTTTATGGCATGGTTGGGAACACAGTACATAAAACATGAAATTGGTACAATACTTTGGTAACAGTGTCACGTAACGAGGCACTACAATATGTCCTGTGCCAACTGTCAGTAAGAGCAATTTGAAGCCATAGCAGCATAAATTAGTAGAGTTTTATTTTATATTGTCTCCCTTAACAAGAACTCAGAACATAAGTGGCTCAGGACTGCTGTGGCAGATAGTGACGAGAACTGAGATTCCAGAGTTTTCTTGCTCTACCATCTAGAAATGTCACATGCTGGCTCCT
>NW_006922913.1:83695-84923 GCF_000298275.1 Orycteropus afer afer | reverse complement strand
TTTGAATCAGACAACCATGTGATCTACTATGCCAGGAATGACAAATTGAAGAGGAATGGCATGCCATTCATCATCAAAAAAATGTTCCAAGGTCTGTCCTGAAGTACAATGCTGTCAGTGATAGGATAATATCCATATGCCTACAAGGAAGACCAGTTAATACTATTATTCAAATTTATGCACCAGCCACCAAAGCCAAAGATGAGGAAATTGAAGATTTTTTCCAACTTCTGCAGTCTGAAGTTGACCAAACATGCAATCAAGATGTGTTGATTATTACTGGTAATTGTAATGTAAAAGTTGGAAACAAAGAAGAATCACCGGTTGTTGGAAAATACAGCTTTGGTGATATAAATGATGCTGGAGATCACATGGTAGAATTTTGCAAGACTACTGACTTAATTCATTGCAAATACCTTTTTTCAACAACATAAATTTTGGCAATACATGTGGACTTCACCAGATGGGAGTACACAGGAATCAGATCAACTACATCTGTGGAAAGGGGTGATGGAGAAACTCAATATCTTCAGTGAAAACAAGGCCAGGAGCTGACTGTGGAACAGACCATCACCTGCTCATATAGAAATTCAAGTTGAAGCTGAAGACAATTAAAACAAGTTCATGAGCCAAAATATGACCTTGACTATATCCCACCTGAATTTAGAGAATATTTAAAGAAGATGCACTGAACACCAATGATGGCAAACCAGAAATTGTGGGATGACATCAAGAACATCATCCATGAAGAAAGAAAAACATCATTAAAAAGACAAGAAAAGAAGAAAAGACCAAAACGGACGTCAGAAGGGACTCTGCAACTTGGTCTTGAATGGAGAGTAGCTAAAGCAGATGGAAGAAATGACAAAATAAAAGAGCTGAAGAGAAGATTTCAAAGAGCAGCTTGAGAAGATGAAATCAATTATGCAAAGACTTTGATTTAGAAAACCAAAAAGGAAGAACACACTCAGCATTTCTCAAGCTGAAAGAACTGGAAAAAATTCAAGCCTTGAGTTTCAATATGGAAAGATTCTATGGGCAAAATATTGAATGATTCAGGAATCATCAAACGAAGATGCAAGGAATATGCAGAGTCACTGTACCAAAAAGAATTGGTTGATGTTCATCTATTTCAGGAGGTGGCATATGATAAAGAACCAAAGGTATTGAAGGAAGAAGTCAAAGCTTTACTAAAGGAACTGGCAAAAAACAAGGCTCCAGGAATTGA
>NW_006922913.1:48474-50701 GCF_000298275.1 Orycteropus afer afer | reverse complement strand
GGTTGAGGGGCTTTCACCCAGCCCCTAGAGCCTGGTACTTTGAACTTGGGCTTAAAGCCTCCAAATTGTAAGAATAAACTCCTGTTTGTTAAGGCTATCCCATTTGTGGTATATTCTTGTCAGAGCAGCACTAGGGAACCAGAACACCTTTATTCTAAGCTCTTTTTAAGTAGTGGAAGTCAAGTTCTTACTCAGTTTTTCAATAGAAGTTAAAAAAAAAAAATGTGTGGGGGGGAATTTTTATTCCTTCTATATTTTCTTCCAGAATCGGTGAGTCTCTGCTCACTGTTTCCCCCTGCCCCTATTTGTTTCATATTTTGCTGGAGCCCCTGGAGGGTGCACCCTCGGCTGCTAACTGAAAGGTTGGTGGTTCGAGTCCACACAGAGGCACTTTGGAAGAAAGGCCTGGCATTCTGCTTCTACAAAATTAGCCATTGAAAACCCCATGGAACAAATTCTTCTCTGATGTACCTGAGGTCGCCATGTCTGAGTCAACTGGACGACCACTGGTTTGGTTTTGAACAGTTAGGTCCTGGTTTTTTGACTCTGCAGAAGAAAGATGAGGCAGTTGGCTTCCATAAAGATTTGCAGTCAGGATACCTGAGGCGGGTTGCACTGGAATCGACTTGACTGCAGTGGATTTGTTTTTTTTGGAGTCTTTTCTTCTTGTCCGTGTTTGCTTTTTCATTTGTATTTGTTCTGGTATAGAATAGGTGTTTTTGCTTTTCTTCTTTCTGCCACCTGCTGCTTTTCCCTGCAGAGCCGGGGCAAGGGCGCTCAGCTGTCCATGTTATTAGAGGCCGCAGATGCAGGGGCTGGAGCTGGCTGAATTGTGGCTGTGGGTAATCGTCTTTGTCAGAGTACCCAGCTGCGTGGCCTTTCCTGATAGTGGTTACAGGTCCCAGACTCGTGCTCATTCTGTCTGATCCCACAGCTTGTCCAAACCTGTCAGCTGCAGGGGTTTCACAGTCGTAGGAGACCCTTGGCCTGGTCACTTGCTTGTGGCCCTGAAGCCTTCGCTGCCTACTGAGAGAGTCAGCACCAGCCTCTTGCCTCTCATGTCACCTTGATAGCCCTTCCTTGGCACCTTAGTCTGTAGACGTTTCTCTCCAGATTTAGAGGTGGTGTTAAGAATTCTCACGATGTTGTTGACTCTCAAGTATGTTTTATGAGCAATGGGGAGTGGGAGAAAAGCTAGCAGTCAGGCCTGTTCTCTTCAAAATTGACTCAATTTTGTTTTTCCCTTGTCTGTCACTGTTTAAAACATTTTTCACTGCTGCTCTTGGTAAATTTGGGAGGATCTAGTTTTCCCTTAAGGAGCTCTGGGGGCATAGTGCCCAAGGCATATGACTGCTAACCAGAAGGTTGGTGGTTCAAACCCTCCAGCCACTCTGTGGAAGGCAGACTGGGCAATTTACTTCTGTAAAGATTTACTGCCTCGGAAACCCAAAAGGAGTCGCTAAGAGTCAGAATCGACTCTATGGCAGTGAGTTTGGTGTTTTTTTGTTTGTTTGTTTGTTTTTGTTTTTTGGAGTTTTCCCTTACTTTTGACAGAGTTCCATTCCCACTAGGGTACTTTTGTGAGATTACCTTATCCTACTCTGCTTACATGGAAGAACCAAGCCAGTTGAACTCGGCCTCGTGGTGACCCCGTCCGTGTCAGAAAAGAGCTGCATGCCACAGCATTTTCAATGGCTGATTGTCTGGAAGGAGATCACTAGGTTTTTCTTCTGACGTGCCTGTAGGTGGACTTGAACTTCAAACCCAACATGTTAACCATTTGTAGACTCAGGGCCTCCAAGAGATATTATAAAGATGTAAAGAGTTAATTTAGGGATGGCATGTATGATAGTTGGAGTTGTGTGCCAACTTGGCTGGACCAAAATTCTGTGTGGTTTAAGCAGTTGTGATGTGGGTTATTCCCATGATGAGATCAGATGTATATGTTTTGAGCAGCCAGTCCATTGAAAGGGAGTTTCCCTAGGGGTGTGGCCTGCTTCCAGTATATTTATGGACATCCTGGGAAAATGAGACACTCTTCTGTGGATCGGGATTCTGTTGTGCTGCCTACAGCTGTCCATGAATGAACAATCCACCATTCGGCTTGGAGATCTTGGATTCGTCATTTGTTGGAGTCAATAGCTGGTATACTGCCTGGCAACCTTGAGCTCATCAGCCTCTGCAGCTGCGTGAGTCAGGAAGAGCTTCCAGCTTGACGTTTGATCCA
>NW_006922913.1:42616-47104 GCF_000298275.1 Orycteropus afer afer | reverse complement strand
ATTGGTCTAATACTGACTCCTAGCGACTCAGTAGGACAGAGTAGAACTGCCCTTTAGGGTTTACAAATCTGTCATCTTTATGGAAACAGACTGCCACATCTTTTCCCATGGAGCAGCTGGTGGGTTGGCGCTGAGCACTTAAGCACTGTGTCTACAGGGTCCCTCAATTACAGCAGGGATTAAAAAGAGCTCTCAGAGAAGAATATGTCTGGGACCATAGGTCTCATACAAGACTCCTGCCCTCATTGCTTAGGAAGGAAAGCAGATTGCACGAGACAGCGTATGATGTTAAGCTGAGCATCAATAACCTGTTTCTGTGTTGTGATTAGGCCAAGTCATCCGGACTGTCAGCAGCCCCACGTGCCAGGGCAGAGCTGCTCCACAGGGTTTTCTAGGCTGTAGTCCTTATGGAAGGGACTGCCAGGTCTTTCTCCTCTGGAGAAGATGGGTGGCTTTGAACTGCCAACATTTAAGTTAGCAGCTGAACTCTTAACCATTGCATCACCATGACTTTTGAAGAAGAATATAGAAAATGAATTGTAAAAATGCATAGTATCCATATTTTTGTGTTAATTTTGGTACTTAATCAGGAAAATATTTAAGAAGACTGTGCATAATAAAAGTTTAACATATTACTTTTGTAATTCCAATATAAATTCCTCATCTGAGGAATTAGATATGAGATGAAAGTTAGAAGAATATTTTACTAAGCTCAGAAAATGAATACTGAAATGATTATAAACTTGATATTTATAGATTTTTATGTTTAATTTAGTTCATTAAAAATTATTTCTTAGAGAGACTGTTAGTTAGAATGTCCACATAACTTGAATCATGAAAATATTAATTTCATGTACAGTGGACACAATCAGCTGTTTGTTCAGAAGAAGCTGACCCCGAAGTCATCAAATTTATATCAGTGGTCTCCACCAGGCCTGCTTTTTGTATAAGGTTGTCTGGGATCACCATCTATGCCAAGCCAGAGCCAGGCCAGCCAACTCATTCTCTTGGTTCTTTCTTCCTTGTAGCCACCCCACTCTCCGAGTAAGCCCATCAGTTTTCTTCCATTGTCTGCAGCAATTACTCAAGGATCCTTCTCCTTTTCACTCCCTTTCCATTCCAAGGGATAGTGTTACAGTTGGCAAACTGTATGCTGTCAAGCTTGGTGATTTCCTACGCATTCCACAACACCAGCCCCGGTGGCCGCAAGTTGCACCTCACTCCTGGTGACCCCTTGTGGGTCAGAGAAGAACTGTGCTCCACAGGGTTTTCAATGGTTGATAATTCGGAAGTAGATCACCAAGCCTTTCTTCCAAGGAGCCTCTGGGTAGACTCAAACCTTTTGGTGAGCAGCTGAGTGAATTAACTGTTTGTGCATCCCAGGGACTCCACAGAGAAAGAGATACTTTCTGGAATACAGATCAGGTCACAGATCCCGGTATGGCAGTATTTGGTGGCTTTTGTGACCCTCCTGATAAAGTCAGACCTCCAGTGGCTGACCTGGTCCTTTCACAATAGCAGCTTGTGCTTTTTCAGTGGCTATCCTCCCCTTCCTTCCCTTCCCCTAAACTGTATGACCTTTGAGGGCAGGGCTGGTGCTTTGTTCACTGTACGTCACCTGTACTTAGCACAGTGCCTACCTAGCACATAAAATGCACTGAGGAAATGGTGAATGAGTTCATGGGTCACGAAGTTGCTCATTGTTAGGACTTTTAACTTTGACCTTCTTGCCTCTCATTCATTCGTACAGGCCAATGATTCCTGCCTGGCAGTGGTTTTGCCCCTCAGGGGACATTTGGCTAGGTTTGGAGACACTTCCTGGTTGTCACGACTGGAAGGAGGCTGCTGGCATCTAGTGGGTAGAGACCAGGGATGCTGCTAAGCATCTGACAGTGAAAGAACAGCTCCTCAGGGCACAGAATGACTTGACCCACAATGTGAACAGCAGCGCTGTAGAGAAACCCTGGTTGAGTGTAACTGTAAGAGGGACCCCTCCTCAGTCCTTAAGACATTATATGTGGTTATTATCTCCCACAAAGGACTTCCTTTGATTCCCATTTAACTGAGCCTTGCCTGCCCTACATAGTGGTCGTGTAATGGAAGTCCCACTGTGTGTGATCCTTTCTGTATGCCCGGGGGTGGGTGATAGTGTAAGTGTCCCACTGGTGCTTCATCAGCTCTCCGCTGACACCGAGATGTGCTGCAACTGGCTCCCAGCTCTAGTCTTTCTCTAGTTTTATGAGCAGAACAGAGTTTGCTTCTTTGCCATTTGTGAAGTAGGTGAAAATGACGTCTCTCGGGGATTAGTTATCACACTGGGGGGCTTCCTATGTGCATTTGAGCACTGGGTGGGAGCCTACCAAAGCAGAGGGGACTTCAGTGATGTGCCATAGCACACCAAAATCAAGCAAAGCATGACTGCCGTGGCCTTGGCATGCAAGGCTCAGTGTCAGTCTCTAAACCAGCATAGCCATGAGAAATCCATTGGCTGGCAGAGGTGGAGTTTAGTGGTGTGAACCTGCATGTCTGGTGTAAGTGACTGAGGAGGAACCATCTTGAGCCACAATGGGAGTCCACACCCATCCACCCAAGGCATGCATCTTTGTGGCCACGGGACACCCAGCAGTTGAACAGCTTTGCTGGGAATGAAGGTGTGTCTAAAAGGGCCTCCCGTTCAAGTAAACAGGCCAACAGGATTTGGGGTTTGTCTCTAGGAGAGTTTAATAAAACACAAGTGTTCTGCAGTGTGTAGATTCCAGGGATAATTCAGGCAGTGTCTCCGCTGTTGCAGAAACCAGGGACTGTGGAGAGCGCTAACATGGGCATGTGAGGAGAAGACAGTCCGGAGTTATTCCTTGAGACCTCCAGTATATTGGTGTACATCAACGCTCTTAGTCTTTTCATGGAGTGGCACAAGTAGTGAAGTGAAGTGGAAGTGCTTGCTGGTTACCCAAAGGTTGGCGGTTTGAATCTACCTAGAGGTGCCATGGAAGAAAGGCCTGGTGATTCACTTCTAAAAAATCGGCCATTGATACGGAGTACAGTTCTAATATGACACATGTGAGGTCACCAGGTTGACCTGACACCCACTGCTTGGTTTTGTTTTGGGTAGTCTTTCTGTGGCTTCTTCTGTTTGATTATTAAGCATGGTAGAGCATTGTCAGTCATTCGGCAGGACACAAGCAATTAAAGGGTAGAAACACTGTCGTGCTGTAGAGTCATGACTGATGAGAAGGCAGCTAGTTAACTCAGTGAAGCATTTGACTGCAGTGATTTGGAATTCTGTAGATGGAGGGACGTGTAGGCAGGTGGACGTTTATAGAAGGATTGGCTGCACACTACCTTTCTGCTGCTGGTTTTTGTGAACTGCCCTGGACTGGACTAATGCATCCCCATGTACCATCAGAGTGGGACTGCATCAACTTGAGCCACCACCACTGAAGACCGTGCGCTCCTCATGCTTGTTACTTACCATAGCCACTGTTCTTCTGGATGTTTTACAAATCAAAAACCAAGGCTTCACTGAGTCCTACCACTCCCATGCCCATTACTGTGAGAGCAAAGACAGACGGTGTAGACAGGTGTGGGAAGACAGTGGGTGGCATGGTGATTGAAAGTCGTGAGTATGCATTGTTTGGAAGTCATTAGACAAAACAGAATGTGGATGAGAGCTTGTCAGGCCAATTACTGCAGCGGCTTTGGTTGATCTCAGGAAACTTTGTTCCAACTTCATGGGAAAGGCAGAATGAAGCCTCTGGAAGTCTTACAGCCTGGTTTATCCCAAGCGCTTAGAAATGAGATCAACCCCACTACCTCTCAGACAGAGGAAGAAAAGGAGGCAAATGTGAAAAATACAGCAACAGGTTATCCCGCCGGCGTGGTGTTTTGGTGTCACCACGCATTTGAATTTCGTTTGGCGTTCTTGTGAGTGTGAAAGAAAGTTTTTTGGGAAAAGCCATTACTAGCTAGAACCCAGACCCCAGAGTTCACCCCATGGCCACCATCTTGACTGACCGTATCTATGTGGATCCCCGTGGTCTCAGATGTCAAACCATCCACAGCCAGGAGTTGAAAAAGAACTGTGAACAAAGAAGCCAAAACAAGACGGTCACAGACACAGTAACAGACACAGCAGCTGGAGATCAGGTTGCTGAAACACAGTAGACATCTCAACACTGGAAACTTAAATTAGTCCCTGGAGCTCCACGGCATCGGAAGTGTCCCTGTTCTAGTTAGCAGCAATTTACCACACAGTTTCAGATGCCAAAGCAGCTGTTGAAAAAGAAGAGAAGCAATTCTTGCCCCTGGTAGAAGTTTCGAGAGATAAAATGAGCCAAAATACATCAGTGGCACTACAGGGCATAAGCAGATGGTATGTGCAAACATAATTTCCCATGAAGCAGATCTGTGTGTTTTAGTATTAGCTACATGTTACACAGACACGACTTGGTGAGATCACTCCAGTGGCCTGGTGGAGTGCCCTGTATG
>NW_006922913.1:40621-42146 GCF_000298275.1 Orycteropus afer afer | reverse complement strand
TTTTTTTTTTTTCTGTGAAACCCTTTTCTTGACAATTGCAATCGTGGTTTCATACAATGTCTGTCCTTTTGTGATTGACTAACTTCACTCGGCATAACGACCTCTACATTCTTCCATGTTATGATATGTTTTGCAGATTCATCATTGTTCTTTAACGTTGCGTAGTATTATTCCATTGTGTGTGTGTAGCACAGTTTGTTGATCCATTCCTCTGTTGATGGGCATTTAGGTTGTTGCCATCTTTTCCCTATTGTGATTAGTGCCACAATGAACCCCCAAACCAAACCCACAGCGACCTTTTAGGACAGAGCAGAACTGTCCCATAGGGTTCCCGTACTCAATCTTTATGGAATGAGACTGTCTCCTCTTTCTCCCATGAAGTGGGCTGGTGTAATCACACCATTGACCTTTCTGGTTAGTGGCTGAATGCTTTAACCACTATGCCAGCAGAGCTCCTTGAGGTGAATATAGATGTACATATATCTGTTTGCGTCACAGCTCTTATTTTTCTAGGATATATACCTGTCAGTGGGATTGCTGGATCACATGACATTTCCATTTTCAGCTTTTAAAGGAAGCGCTGTACCATTTTCCCCAGAGGCTGCATCGTTTTACAGTCCCACCAACAGTGTATGAGAGTTCTAGTTTCTCCACAGTCTCGCCAGCATTTCTTGTTTTCAGTTTTTTTTTGAACTTAGCTATTAGTGCTGAGGTGGGGTGGTATCTCATTGTTGTTTTGGTCTGCATCTTTCTGAAGGAGTTCTAGTGGTGTAGTGGTTAAGGCATTTGGCTGTTAACCAAAAGGTCAGTGGTTCGAACCCATCAGCTGGTCCCTAGAAGAAAGATGAGGCAGTCTGCTTCCATAGAGATTTATATCCTTGGAAACGTAATGGGGGGGTGTCACTGTGAGTCAGAATTGACTCGATGGCAGTGAGTTTGTTTTGTTTTTTGAATGGCTGCTGATCGTGAGCATTTCGTCATGTGTTTGTTAGCTGCCTAAATGTCTTCCTTGGTGAAGTATCTGTTCTTGTCCTCTGCCCATTTTTTAATTGGATTATATATCTTTGTGTTGTTAAGGTGTTGAAGTTTTCTATAAATTTTACAGATCACACCCTTGTCCAATACATCATTGCCAAAATGTTTTCCCAGTCTGTAGTTTCTCTTTTTACTCTTTGGCTGAAATCTTTTGATGCACATAAGTGTCTACTTTTCAGGAGGTACCAGTCATCTGTTTTGTCTTCTGGTGCTTGTGAATTTTTAGTTATGTTCAATAGTGTATTTATGCCTTGAATTAGGGACACTAAGTTTGTCCTTATTTTTTCTTTAATGATCTTTATGGTTTTAGGTTTTACATTCAGGTCTTTGATCCAGCTTGAATTTGTTTTTGTATATGGTGTGACATGTGGGTCCTGTTTTATTTTTCTGCCAATGGATATCCAGTTTTGCCAGCACCATTTATTAAAGAGACTATCTCTTCTCCATTTGATGAGCTTTGGCCCTTTGTCAAAGATCAGCTGTCCGTAAG
>NW_006922913.1:37775-40066 GCF_000298275.1 Orycteropus afer afer | reverse complement strand
ACTGTGAGACTGCTTTCTGAGTCAGAGACTGTTTCCCTAGGACTTAGGTGGCTCACCAGCTCTGTGATGAATTGTTTTCCCTGCACTTAAGACATCGCAGACTCCAAGCTCAGTCATAAGCTGAGATCTCAGTCATCTCCTGGTTTCTCTAGACTAAGTATGCTATCTTAAGCATCCTACCTTCTTCCTGGCCTGAGGCCATCATGGACCCATCTCAGTCATCCACTGTTTTCTCTGGGCTGAAAACATCACCTGTCTGTCATCCCAGTCATTGGCTATTTTCCCTAGATTAGGCCATCATGGACTTTTGTCTCAGCTGTAAATTGTTTTGTGAGGACTGAGAATACACTATTTTCCTGCACTAAGGCCATCAGGACATGCATCTGGTTCACTGAATGTCATCCCTGAGCTGAGATGATAGTGACTCCCATCTCAGTCATCATAGTCTGATATCCCTGAGCTGAGTTGTTTGCACCACTCAGAGCCTCTCTACACCCACTAACAGCAACAACAACAATAGAAAAAGGATTCGTGCAGAATTTTTCCTCCCACCACACATACACACTGTTTTCCTTGGACTACTGAAGCTCAATCAAGCAACACACAATGAGGATGATTGTTGTTTACTGGATAAACACATCATTGATGTACCTGGCCCAGCTCCCCTCTTTTCTCATTACTTTGAATCAATCAAAGGAAACTACTCGATTGCAAGGCAGTTGTCAAAACTGACAAAGAACACATTCTGATTCCTCATGATGGATTTTGCTTAACTGTTATTACTTCAAGAACCTTCATCTTGCTCGTAATACATAACAAGTTTTTGCATTGATGATGTTTCAAGCATTGTTCCAATTAATTCATTAATTAAAGAAGGAGCACCAGCCCATATGTGAGGTAAAACTAGTTGCCATGGATTTGATTTGGACTCATGCCAACTGCGTGAATGTCAAAGTAAAACTGCTCCCTGGGGTTTTCAAGGGCTGATTTCACAAGTGGATCCCCTGGCCTTTCTTCTGAGGTACCTCTGGGTGCACTCAAAGCTCTAACCTTTCGGTTAGCAGCCAAACACATTGACCATTGGCACCACCCAGGGCCTCCAATTATAAAATAAAGGCTGTTACAGTCTTCAGTTTTCAATTGAGAAAACCGAGGCACAGAGAGATTAAGTAACCTGCCCAAATTTCAACTAGAAATAATATTTCAGTACAGGTATCTGAAGTGAAAGGAGGTACTTTTAACCGGTCTCCTATCCATTAGCTGAGCCCCACTTTGAAATTCGCTACCTGTATTTACATTGGTTAAGGAACCCTGGTGGCACAGTGGTTAAAACTCTCAGCTATGAACTGAAAGGCCGGCAGTTCAAATCCATCCATGGCTCCATGGGAGAGAGATATGGCAATCTGCTTCTGTAAAGACTTACAGGTTTGGAGACCCTATGGGGCATTTCTACTCTGTCATACTGGGACATTAGGAGTAGAAATTGACTGATGAGTAGTGGATGAGTCTTCACATTGGTTCACCTGTACATTATATTTTTCATCCAGAAGAGATCGACTTCAAGTTTTTCCCCATGTATATTCATCAGTTTCTTCATTTATAGGGTCCAGAAAGAATCAGGTTTGGGTTCTCAGGGTCGTTTTTCTTCTGTGCCATAGAGTTGGTTCTGACTCACAGTGACCTTATAGGTCAGAGTAGAACTGCCATATAGGGAGCAGATCACCAGTGTTTTCTCCTAGGGAGCCAATGGTGGGTTTCAACCACCAACCTTGCAGTTAGCAGCTGAGCACTTAGCTATCACACCACCAGGGCTCCTTATGACTTGTTGTGTGCCATCAAGTCGATTTCAACTCATAGTTGATCCTGTACATCAGCAGAACCACCCCAAGGCTGTCATCTTCACAGGAGCAGATTGCCAGGTCTTTTCACCCTTGGAGCCAATGGGTGAGTTCAAACTGCTAACCATTCAGTTAGCAGCTAACTAGTTAACCATTGCATATTCAGGGCTCCTTCCTTATGGCTCCCAAAAAAACAAAAACAAAACAAAAAGCCCCTCACTGCTGTCGAGTTGATTCCAACTCATAGCAATCTAATTCCGTAGTGATACCACCTTGGAAACCCAAGGAGGGGTCGCTATGAGTCAGATCCGACTCCCCGGCAGTGCGTAGCATTGTTTGCATTGTGTATCACCATGGAAGTAAATTGCCCAATCTTGCTTCCGAGGAGTGGCTGTTGGGTTTGAACCGCCAGCCTTCTGGTTAGCAGTCAAATGCCTTAGGCAGTAAGGTGAT
>NW_006922913.1:14357-14961 GCF_000298275.1 Orycteropus afer afer | reverse complement strand
TGTTCTCAGGAGGGAGCAGCCCCTGAAGGAGGACATCATGCTTGGTAAAGTAGAGGGTCAGCGAAAAAGAGGAAGGCTCTCAATGAGATGGACGGACACAGTGACTGCAACAATGGGCTCAAACATGACAATGACTGTGAGGATGACGCCGCACTGGGCAGTGTTTCATTCTGTTGCACATAAGTTTCCTATCACTCAGAGCCAACTTGACAGAATCTAACAACTATATATATATAGACACACGCATAAAAGCTTTGGGGTTGACTTAGGAAAAAAGGTGTCCACCTCACATGGTTTCTGACAATTAACATTTAATATAAAGTTGTAAAGAGAAAACCTGTTAGTTCCCTAACTAGACCCTTTGGCTATACTCAGCTTGCTTGTCACAAATACTCACTTGCACACATACTCCATGGTCCAGGTGGTAAAGACTGATGAAGCTGTGGTAGGGAGCCAGGATGAACACTTTCACACTACCATGACGAGGAATCATAACTGTGTGTGGTAGGTACCGTGTGCATCTTAATGGGTGGTGAGCACAGTTCATCTCTGTATAAACAAGGTGCCATTCATTTCGAGGGCCCAGTCCTCTTAGGGTCTATGA
>NW_006922913.1:11706-13377 GCF_000298275.1 Orycteropus afer afer | reverse complement strand
CGAGGAAACATCAGTACGACCCCAGTGTGAAAGCTTGTGAACTGTTGTCTTTTTGAGTTATTAGAAGAGTGAGGCATTGAAAACATCAAGGATCGTGCATAAGCAATTCGATTAGGGGCCTGCACAGTAGCAGACAGGTGAGCAGATGTCTGTGGATGCTTCAGATACAGTAATGTACGTGGCCTTGCCGAAAAGCTTGTTATTTAAGTCATAAAGCAGCAACTTTGTTTTCTATCGCTATACATTCCGCTATTATGATAGTTACACATTTCATAGGTATAAGAAGATGTTTCAGTGACTGGTAATCCACTTACGTGGGTCGGGATGACCATTTTGGTTGATTTCCCAACCTGAGAACCATGTTAGTTCATGCTCATTAGCTTTGCTCAGCTCCTTTTCTCTGAAGATCCCAAGGTGCCCTTAAGAGATGCTGTGTATGATGTATGTGTAGTGTCTCTTCAATCAGAGAAGACAGAGGCAGTCATAAGGGAAGACAAACAGTGAGAAACACAAGGCCTGGGGCATGGAATAAGGTGGGTCATGCAGGGCTTGGGCTGTTTTCAGGAAATGGACAACGTTTTGGCAATGGGCACCAGTTGGTCACTATGACCAAGAAGCGATGGGTATGGAACAGAGGTCGTCTCATATTTTGGACCTCAGGAAGCTCTTCGTCCTCCAGTGTGGGTTATGTCGGTGATGACACATGTCATCTCTCCAGGACTTCAGCCTGGTGGGGACTTTCTTCAACACTTACTCTCTAGAACTGCTCATTCTCATCTCAGCCACCAAAGCCTTTCATTCACTTTTCTATTTAGTGTCCCTTCCCTCGTCACCAGCCTGACAGCCAGGATAACGTTTTCAGCCCTCCTTTCTGAATCTATGTGGAGGCAGTGGTAGTTCAATGGTAGAATTCTCACTCTCCATGTGGGAGACCCAAGATCGACTCCTAGCCCATGCCTCATGCACAGCTACCATCCATCTGTCAGTGGAGGCAAGTGTGTTGCAAGGATGCAGAACAGGTTTCAGCAGAACGTCCAGATTAAGGCGACCTAGAATAAAGGCCTGGAAATCCACTTCCAAAACTCAGCCAAGGAAAACCCAATGGATCACAAAGATCTGATCTGCAGCTGGTCATGGGGATGGCCCAGGACTGGGCAGCGCTTCATTCTGCTATGCATGGGGCCACTGTGAGTCAGGGCCAAGTCCATGGCAGCTAACAACAGTAACAACATCTGAGTGTGTACATTGAAAAACATTCTGGGTCTTCCTTTTCAAAATATTCTGAGGACCAAGTGGATATTTTCTCAAAAGTATTCATTATTAAAGGGGAAAGAGTAGGAAGTGGTTTCTACTGTGAGGCACAGAAAAGCCACAAGGGCGATTAACTAGGTAACAGATGTTTACCTAGCTGGGTTTTGAAAGCATTTTGCAGTTTGTAGATTTTTGTAAAGTTGTAAACAAGGTGACTATGAGAACAAAAACATAGCTGTTGGTAAATGCAGACTAATCCCATAGGCTCAACAATGTGTTTCATCTTAGAGCATTTGTCATGTTTTTCAATTTCATCTTTAAGTTGGTGTAAACCTGTACATGGAGTCCTTGGATAGCATAGATAGTTAACACACTCACCACTAACTGAAAGGTTGGAGGTTCAAGTCCATGTAGAGGAGT
>NW_006922913.1:9572-10431 GCF_000298275.1 Orycteropus afer afer | reverse complement strand
CGTGTAACTCTGCGCAAGACTTTACAAAGAGAATACTGGGATTTCCATTTGCAGCCCTCTTTTTAGAAATGCAGTGATTTAGAGTGCAGACTGTGATAGAATAATTGAAATGAAAGAAATTGAAAGTTTTAAGAAGTGATCTAATCAGTTGACTTGGGGAGCAGGGAGAAGAGAGAAGTATGAATGCTGTGGGTTTCAATAGGGAGAGGCTGCGGGGCCCCCGTGGTCTGGCGTACCTCTATGTAACCAGATGACTAACAGCTGCTGGGTGCTCCTACCACTGCCGCCGCCACCACCTCACCCCCCGCTGACCAGGAAGCATTCTGTGGATGTAAATGACAACATCAGCAAATGTTCCTGCCTCTTTTGATGCTGTCCCACCCAGGGCTACAGAGTCAACCTCAATAATAAGTTCAATTAAGAAGGGAATATCTCCCAATCACTAAATTAAATTGGATTTTATACTAGTCTTATGTAGACAGCTACAAGGACAATTACATGCAATTTGATGTCAAAATAAAGAAAATCAAGCAGTTAAATGAACCCTATGGGGCCTACTGTTTCTGTCATAATATATTGGGGTGCTTTTTCCCTAATTAGGACTTCAATAGGAACATCATATCTGCTGACTTATTGCTTTCATGTTTGTTTCTGGAAGAGGTAAACACATTAAGAATTAAAGATAAAGTTTTACTATTTTAAATTTCATATTTGACCATTGAGATTTGTGTCCACAGATATCCATAGTCTGTTTCCTGATCTACATGAAATTCATACAAAACATTCCCATTGTTTTTGTCCAAACATAGAAAGATCAATATTTCTTAACTTCCTCACCAAGGTCAGCATTTACATAGGA
>NW_006922913.1:3814-7477 GCF_000298275.1 Orycteropus afer afer | reverse complement strand
CCCTGTGCTCCTGCCCCTGGTTGTGTACACAGAGTGCAGACGGCTGTATTTGTTTCTAAGACTTATGCCTTAGATCATCCCCATGGAAAGTCATCAGTATTTTCCTGGCTAACTGCCCCCCATTCCCTGGTCTCTGCTCATCAATTTAGTGCCTCATTAACCAGAGTGATTTAAACGACAGCCCTCAACCTTGGGACTTTCAAATGGCATTTCCTTGGATAGAGACTTTATTGGAGCTTCATTAGAAAGCACACTAAATAAATAAATGCCTAAGAATGCACAGACCTATCGTGAAGAAATGCTTGCTATTTTGTCCTCGCGGGAGCAGGTCTTAAAACTAAATGGAATCTGTCAGCTCCACAATTACCTCACGGGAGGCACAGCTTGCATTGAAATATTTTGCCTTACATGCACAGAGGAGGGATGATTTTCATGTTACTTTAATAAGATTTCATTTTTTTCTTTGATAACATAACAAAGCCCTCCCCCCATTTATTTTCAGAGAAGATAAATCAAGTTGTATATTTCTAATTAGGCTAAAAATACAGTGCATCTTTTCCAAGATATTTACCTTCCAAAACACTTTGAAAAAAATTCAGCAAGTTTTCAAGATCCGTGTATTTATTTCAGACTCCTTTGGAATCTAAAACTGTTCTAATTTAATATTCTACCAAATTTATTCTAGTATTATTTTAGTTTTAGAATTCAGAAGTTAAATTCTGAGTTGATTCCGGGTTACCATAAAACAGAAACTAGATCTACAGGGATATGGTTGGGTGTAAGGTATGACTGTCCACGTTCTTTGCTCTGTTGTTGTTAACAAGTGATAAATGAGAACGATCGTATGTTTATTTCTGCAAATCTGTGTATGGCTTCTGAAGGGCTGCTTATTTCCCTTGGATGCTTGGTTTTGCCTTTGGACGCCTGTACAGCTCAGAGGGGCTACATCTTTCTGGCGTGCACCACATTTCCATGGTGGAGGCGCCAACCCTAAGGAGAAGTGCACATTTTATAGAGACAAGATGTACTTGTTAAAGCAAAATGATTATAATTGAATTGTGGTTCTTTCCCTTGTAACTTGAGTTGTGGCATTTGGAGTTCAAAATTTGATAACATCTCAATCCTTCATTAAGTGATGCCTTCAACGTTCACATGTCATATGACATTTTAAATCTCCCATTGTTTCTTTTAGCTCACTGTGAACTTGACCTCAGAACTACTATTTGTTTGGATTTTTCTATTTCTTTTTACAAGTAACAGCCACATGTGCTTCACTTGCAAGGGACGTAGATGCCATGAGTTTTGAAGGAGGATGAAGAAACTGGGCTACCTGGCTCTGAAAGTCAAGCCAAGCGTGCGTTTTGACTGGACATGACGTTCTCTCAAAGATATCATGTATTGCTAACAGTTTGCAAACCTGTTAGGGAATATAATTAATTCAAGATCAGGTCTTTAAAAACTTGTCTCCTTAGTCCTCATGGGGCAGATGATCTTGATAACCCTAACAATGGAATTCCCTGCCAGATGATACAGAGAATGTAGTAACAACAGACCCAGAATGACCACTTCCCTGCTGGAGAGTTAGTTTATTGTTCAAGACCATTTTACCCTCATTGAATTCTCTTAAAATTGTAAGCAAACAGTGCCTGGTCTTTGCTGAGATCTCCAGCTTTGAAAGTGGGCATGGCTGTATTGGAACTCTGCCTTCGTCTACTTCCCTGATGTCTGGGTCCAAGGATGAAGAAAGGGCTCTGTCCCTGGGCACACTGGGTAGATGAGTAATACTCATTCGACCTTAGGCTTACAGGCAAGGGGAATGACAAGTTGGCCACTGGTTCCTTTCAACCATGCAACTAGCATTTCTGTAAAAAACACCTGTGATCTACAGAGCTTAGTAGTCCCCGGGCTTTCAGCCATCTGCTACTGTCGACTCAGTGACAGTCACTCAGTGCTGTGGAGTCGGATTCGACTCAGAGCGACCCCTCCTTGGGTTTCCGAGGCAGTATCTCTACGGAAGTAGATTGCCTAACCTTCCTTCCGAGGAGTGGCTGGTGGGTTTGAACCGCCAGCCTTCTGGTTAACAGTCAAGTGCCTTAGGCACTGCGCTGCCAGAGTCTAGGAAAAGTCCCTGAGCCCAGGTATGATGGAGGCTGCTCACCTGTAAAGGAGGGAGCAGTGATTTCCCTAACCTTCAGGGCTGTTGCCGAGAATGATTCATGGTGGCTGATGCTTAATTAGCAGGAATCCTGAAGGCACAGTTAATCTCACCCAGAGGCACCTCGGAAGAAAGCCCTGGAGATCTGCTTCGGGAAGAACACAGCCTTCGAAACCCTGTGGAGCACAGTTCTGCTGTGACACACGTGGGGGTGCCACGGGTCAGAGGTGACTCCGTGGCAAACGCCTTACGCTGTCATCCGTCAGGTAGAGGAGACTGGCACAGCTGAGGTGAAAAAGGCCAAGCCTCTCTCATACTCGACTAGTGGTCCTCACAGGATCGTAGGCTCCCTGGACCAGCAGGATCAGCACCACTTGGGAATTTGTTTTAAAAATGCTACTTCTTAGGCTCCACGTAAGACTTACTGAATCAGAATGCCTACGAGGTGGGCAGCAATCTCTGTATGACCACGCCCTCCATGGATTCTGATGTGTGCTCAAGTTTGAGATCCACAGCTCAAAACCAGAGGCTAGCAAACTTTTTCTTGTATAAGGACCATTCCTGGTGGTGGTGTTTGTCCCTGAGTGGCTTCCAACTCATAGCGACCCTATAGGACAGGATATAACTGCCCCAGGGGATTTTCTAGGCTGTAATCATTACAGGAAGGAGCTCTGGTAGTGCAGTCCCTCAGGCATCTATCTGACTGCTAACCAGAAGGTTGGTGGTTCAAACCCATCAGCCACTCTGCGGAAGGAAGACAGGCAATCTACTTCCGTAAAGATTTACCACCTCAGAAACCCAATGAGGGTCACTATGAGTCAGAATCGACTCGTTGGCAGTGGTTTTATTTTTTTTGGTAATCATTATAGGAGCAGATGGTCAGGGCTTTTTTCCCCAGGAGCAGCTGGGTGGATTTGAGCCACCAGATCTATTGGTAGGCAGCCAAGCACTTCACTGGTGCAGGGCTCCTTATGTAAAGATTAGATAGTAAATATCAACTTGGCAGGTTATATGGTCTCTGTCCCAACTACTCGGTTGTGTCAGCCTGAACGTAGTCATAATCAGTATGTAAATGAAAGGGTGTGGCTGTATGCCAGTAAAACTTGATTTATATACCCAGACAGCCACATTGGGCCCCACGGCTGTAATTTGCGGACCTCTGCTCTCAAACTCCTTCTTGCCTACTTTAGACCAATTGGGCTTGCTTTTTGTGAGTTGATTTGAAAACCTCTCTCCACATGTGATATACTTTAAAATGATTCTATTTGGTCCAAATATTTGTTTATGCCTGAGTGAAAATTGAAAACATGCTTTTTGATTGTGTGAATTTGTAAAGCTTTTATATGTAAACAGAAGAAGAGACGCTTAAAATAAAATTCATTTGGGGAAGATATATATTCACTTTAAGATGCTATTATTCTTTGTGGAGATAATTGTTGTTGTTGTTATGTGCCGTCGAGTTGGACCTGACTCATAGCAACCCTTCCTTGGGTTCCCGAGGCAGTATC
>NW_006922913.1:2093-3000 GCF_000298275.1 Orycteropus afer afer | reverse complement strand
GGGTGTGGTTTGGGTTGGTCAAGACATTGTAGATCTCCTGATATCCAGCAGTTTGAACTTAGAGAATTAGCGGTCAAAGATCCAGTTGTACAACCTTGGATAAGTTATCATACTAAATGTTTAATACATGTCTTTTCCAATTTTCTGTTCGCATACTCCAGTAAATTGTTTTCCCTCAACTGCTCATTTGACACAGTGTTTGGAATGCCAAATGGCTTTCTTCTTTTCTCTTTCGTCTCAGATATATTTGTTTATTTCCAAACCTCATCAGCTCACACCAAGAACCGGGAAACAAACCTAAGTGATTCACCATGGTTTCAAGTTGTTCTCCAATAGGTTTTTGGAATAGCGTGTGATGGAAACGCCCAGGTTCTCCAGCCAAAGTAGTGTGGCCACTGTACTGTCCTCACTCACTCCTCTTTGGGCTCCCACACTGTTTGCCAAACGTACAGACACTGGTGTAGACCACTCACAGTTACGGTTTTTAGTCCAAGGAAGTTTTCTTCAATGTATAACTCTGTTTTTTTGTTTTGTAAATCTACAAACATGACTAAATAATATGCCATGTATAAAATTTAGCAATATGTTGTAATTATTTGAATACATACATCAGTGCTATAATGGTATATATTGTAGTTTACTGTGATAGTTAAGGTTGTGTGTCAACTTGGCTGGGCCTGCTTGAGGGCTGGGCAGCTGGTGGATGTAGTAGTCCCCATGAAGAGACTGGTAATCAACTCCATGGTGGAATCTATTGAGAAGCTGAGTAGCTGCCTTAGGGATGTGGTCTGTTTCCTGCATATAAGGAAAGCCTTGGGAATGGTCTCTAGCTTTTTGGCACACTTGAACCCTGCATGTAGCCAAGTCTTCATTCAGTAGCCTACCAAGTCTTCATTCAGTAGCTTGT
>NW_006922913.1:0-1458 GCF_000298275.1 Orycteropus afer afer | reverse complement strand
ACTAATGAACAAAACAGTAAGGATCAGGGGATGATTTCAGAAGAAATTCTTTTTCAGGAATAGTAATAAAAAGTGTATTTAACAAAACAGCTTCATGAAGTTGCCACAAAATGATAGATTAATGACCCTTTGTCCAAATTGAAAGGAAATATATTAATTTATACTATATTAGTTTCCTTTTTAAATCATAGTTATGTTGTTGTTGAGGATATACACAGCAAAACATACACCGCTCCAACAGTTTCTACATGTACAATTTTGGAAAGTGATGACAGTCTTTGAGTTGTGCAGCCATTCTCACCTTCATTTTCTGAGTTATTCTTCTGTCATTCACATAAACTCACTGCCACCTGAGCTTCCTATCTGACCTTCCGAGTTGCATTGTTAACTTGATCCCCATATAGATGGTTCTTAAAAGAATTTAATGCATAAGGCAGACATTTTTCACTAAGTTGAGCTAGTAGTTATTTCTAGTTTACTAGTTTTTACTAATTAGGTTGTTCTACCTCCTAGTTGGTTGTGTAGTGCCTGGGGTCTTAAAAGCTTTCAAGGGGTCATCCAAGCCATAACAATTGGTCTCCATTCACCTGGAACAACAGAGGAAGGAGGAGAGTCAGGAATAGAAGGAGGATATGGAATGTGTGGGGGGAGGAACTGGACCGAGACAGAGCTGCGGGAACCCAGGCAAGGACGGGCAGACAGGCCAGGCACCCAAACACGGGGACATGGGAGGAGCTGGGCTGAGAAAGAGCATGGGAACCCAGGTAAGGGGAGGGAGACAGGCCACACACCCAAGAGGCAGGAATGGGGGAAAAAGCCACAGACGATAGAGCCAGCTGTGGGATCCAGGTAAGGGGAGGGCGGAGAGGTTTCAAATAGCTAAGGAAGATAAACTTGTCTGTCAGTTTGTCATACTGTGGTGGCTTGCATGTTGCTCTGAGACTTGAGGCTGTGCCACCGGTGTCTCAAATGCCAGCAGGGTTGCACATGGTGCATAGGTTTCAACTCAGCTTATAGACTGAGATAGACTAGGAGGAAGGAAGAGGCCATCCACTTATCAAAAAATTGGCCAGGGAAAACCTTATGAATAGCAGAGAAATACTGTCTGATACATTACTGGGCAACTTTATGAATAGCCCTGAAAGATTGTCCAATATAGTGCAGGAAGACCAGCCCCTTAGGTTTGGAAGGCACTCAAAATATGAGTGTTAAAGAGCTGCATCATCACAGTAGAACTAACCTTAATGATATGGATAAAGTAAAGCTTTCAGGACCTCCATTTGCTGATGTGGTATAACTCAATTTGAGGAGAAATAGCTGCAAACATCCATTAATAATTGGAACATGGAATGTATGAAGTATGAATCTAGGAAAATTGGAAGTTGTCAAAAATGAAATGCCATGCATTAAGATTGATATCCTAGGCATTAATGACCTGAAATGGACCAGTTTTGGCCA
>NW_006922912.1:150107-150735 GCF_000298275.1 Orycteropus afer afer | reverse complement strand
TAGTAAAATCCCAGGAGTCCAGTTTAAAGCAATTCACAGCATAAAGAAAATTATTGAAGAGGTAGATAGAAAATGAAATATCGAAGTATAGTTTCACCTGATGTTAATGGAGTCATACAATATTACCAAAATCGTTTTTACTTTAACATATCCAGAGGATTTTCCATGAGAGATCTGTATATAGTCATTGAATGATAATGAAGAAAGTAATTTTACAGTGCATATCAGGAAAGAAGATGATTTCCTGGAACTCCAAAGGGACGTTTTTGACATTTCCATTGCTTTAATGATTCTAAAACATTATGTACTCCTACACCATAAAGAAAAAGTACTGGCAACAGGACAAGATTTAGAGTTTTAGTTCTGTTCAAACACAACCTTTGTGTCTTTTGTATGCTCTGAGCAATGTGTTCTCAGTCTCCAAATTTTGAGTCTCAGTAATACTCACATCTTTATTCCCATTATTTCCTCTATGTTTTCTTGATTGGTAAGCAATACTACCAGCATCTATCTTTTGGCCAGGTTGTATATATATATATAGATAGATAGATAGATAGATAGATAGATAGATAGATAGATATATATATATATATATATATAGGAGCTCTGGTAGCATAGTGGCTAAGAC
>NW_006922912.1:139224-145267 GCF_000298275.1 Orycteropus afer afer | reverse complement strand
AAATAAAATAAAATAAGCAGGGGAGCTCTGGGGATCCTTATTTCACACACTATGTATGTAGTTTACCCTATGAAAAATCATCGTAAACATATCAACTTGACAGCATGTTATCAATATTTTACAGAGCCTAAAATCAACGTGAAAGATAACCTTTTGAAATCCAAAGGAAAATACATATTTTTTAAATTTCCAAGTCATTTGTTCTCAATGGAAACAAAGCCCAATAATGTATTTTTAAAATCAAATGGTCTCCTAGGAATCATTTCAAAAATGGCATTTCCTACTTGAAGTAACTTTTAGCAGAATTGTACAAAACTTTGGATTACACTGTATAACAAAATATTGCACATTCATCTATCTTCTTGTAGGGTTTATCAAGTTTGAGAATCTTAGTTGTTACTAACTTATAATTCTTGGCTCTGATATGCATAGACTTGCTTCTCAAAGAAGGAAGAAGCATTCAAAGTCTGCATGGTTTATTGTAATACATTAGGAAACATTTAATCTGATTTAAAAGATGGTTAAATGTCTTCTTTCTACTAGGTAGTATTGTTGTTGTCCTTAGATGCCAGGGAGTCAGTACCAACTCACAACAATTTTATGATGTACTGTAGAATAATTTAGAAAAAGTTATTATAATTAAGCTTACCTACATTCAGGGAAACTAAACATTATTATCCTCATTTTAGAACAAATAAAATTAGGGACTAAGAACGTCAACTAATTTCTTTAAGATCCCCTAGGTAATAAGTAATAATAGTGTTCTACTATGACAAGGTTGTTTTTGTAGGTATTTTTTATCAAACTGAGCTCTGGTGGCATAGTGGTTAAAGCATTCATTTGCTATCCAAAAGATCAGGGGTTCCATTTCACCAGTTGGTTTGCAGCAGAGAGATGAAGTGGTCCACTTCCATTAGATTTACAGCCTTAGTATCTCTTTGGGGCAGTTCTACTCTGTCCCATAGGGTCACTATGAGTGAGAATTGACTTGATTGCAGTGGCTGTGATTTATTTTTCCATTATCAAACAGACATTCTTATGTTCTAAAAGAAACTCCACATTTCAGAGCATACATTTCTAGTTATAATTAGGCATTCTTGTTTGGAATCAGATACATGCAAGAGTACATGTAAATTTGCTTAAGTATTATGTATTTTTGGTAAATTTTTTCCCCCTTTTTAGCTTATATTGATTTGGGTGCAAGTTCAGAGAGCAAATAAATTTTCCATTCAATACTTCATATACATTTTTTTTTTTTACATATCAGTTATTGCAATACTCAGTGACATCACTCATTCTAATTCTTTCCTTAGTTTCTTGTTCCATTCCTCCTTCATTCCTATCCCTTCCTAGTTTCTGAAATTTGTCCTTAGGGAAATGTTTCTCTTTTTATATAAAATGTTTGATTGTTCTAAGAAGTCTGTACCTCCCTAGTATTACTGTTCACCTTATAGATTTTTCTATTATTTGACTGAAAATTGAGCCATGGGGCTGAATTCAGTTCCAGGGCTGAAGGGTGACTAAGGGCCATTGTCTTGGGGATTACACCAATCTTGATCTGACCAGTAAGCCTAGTCTTTTTTTTTTTTATGATTTGGAGTTTTGTTTCACGTTTTACTCCCATTCTATCTAGGACTTTGGTATTTTCAGAGCCACCGGTAGTGGGGTCCAGGCACCATCTGGTTACCTCAGGGCCGTGGAGGTAGAGGTTCACAGGGTACATTAGTACTTAGAGTAATTTTTCCTGCACCTTTGATTTCCTTCTCTCTTCTTTTGTCTGGACAGGGAGAGCCCAATAGTTGAAGCTAGATGACCAATCACAAGCTACTCAACAAATGCACTACTCAATGAAGTAAGAAGTATAACATTGTCTTTGTGGACTACATTGTGCATTGTGATCATGCTGTCCCCTGAGACTATACTATGCTCCTGATCCCCCAGGCTCAGAGACTCATTTTCCCAAGGTCATGTTATCAGAAAGGACCATTCCCTGGAGAAGGATGTCATGCTTGGTAGGATGGAGAGTCGAAGAAAGAGGGGAAAGCCCTCAAGGAGATGTATAGACTCAGTGGTTGCAACAATGGGCTCAAGTCTAGCAAGGATCATGGAGCTGGTGTGGGACCGAGTGGTGTTTTGTTCTTAGGGTAATTGTTTCCTCTGCAGTTTGTGTATTTTTAGTTATATTTGATAGTGATTTAAGATTTAAGCCATGTGTAAGTACTCCTGAGTCTGTCTCTATTATTTTATTTGATGATCTTTATAGTCTTGGGTTTTATATTAAAGACTTTGATCCACCTTGAGTTCATTTTTATATATTTTGTGAAATACAGGTCCTATGTCAGATGGTGCAAGCTGGATTCAGAAAAAGATGTGGAACAAGGGATATCATAGCTGCTGTCAAATGAATCTTGGCTTAAGGCAAAGAATACTGGAAAGAATGTTCACTTGTGTTTTATTGACTATGAAAAGGGATTTTATTGTGTGGATCATAACAAATTGTGGATGACATTGAGAAGAATGGGAATTCTAGAACACTTGATTGTGCTCATGAGGAACCTGTACATTGACTAGGAGGCTGTTGTTCAAACAGAACAAGAGGACACTGCATAGTTTAAAATCGAGAAGGGAATGTGTCGGGATTGTATACTTTCCCCATACTTATTCTGTATACCGAGCAAATAATCCAAGAATCTGGACTGTATAAAGAAGAACGTGGCATAAAGATTGGAAGAAGAATCATTAACAACCTGTGATATGTTGATGATACAATTTTGCTTGCTAAAAGTGAGGATGACTTGAGGCATTTACTGATGAAGATTGAAGAATACATTCTGCACTATGGATTGCATCTCAATAGAAAGAAAACAAAAATCCTCCCAACTGGAGAAAAAGTTGAAGTTGGCAAAAACTTCACATTTCTTGGTTCTACAATCGGCACCAATGGAAACAGCAGTCAGGACACCAAATGACAGATAGCACTGAGCAAGTTGGCTACAACGGACATCTTTCAAGTGCAGAGGATCAAGGCAGTCTACTAGAGGACTAAGGTGTGCTTGACACTAGTCATGATATTTTCAATTGCCTCATACTCATGTGAGAGCTGGACAATGAGTAAGGAAGACCAAAGAAGAATTGATGCTTTTGAGTTGTGGTACTGAAAAGAATGCTGAAAGTACCATGGACTGCTAAAAGAACCAACAGAACTAACAGATCTGCCCTGGAGGAAGTGCAGCCAGAATGCTCCTTGGAAGCGAGAATGGCCAGACTTCATCTTACCTACTTTGTTCATGTTATCAGAAAGGACCATTCCCTGGAGAAGGATGTCATGCTTGCTAAGATGAAGGATCGATGAAAGAGGTAAAAGCCCTCAATGAGATGGATAGACTCAGTGGCTGCAACAATGGGCTCAAGTCTAGCAGGATCGTGGAGGTAGTGCAGGATCGGGTGGTGTTTTGTTCTGCTGTGCATAGGGTCACTATGAGTCAGACACAACTCGCTGGCACCTAACAACAACAACAATTTCATTTCTCTGCAAATGGATATACAGTTTTGTCAGCATAATTTGTTAAAGAAATTATCTCTTCCCATTTAATGAGTTTGGGCCCTACTCATTTACTACTGAGTTCTCAGTTCCATTGGTTTATGTGTTTGTCTTTGTATCAGTACCGGACTATGTGTTTTGTACAGTATATTTTTTACTATGATGGGTGTGTAGTAAGTTTTGAGAGTAGGAAGCCCTCATACTTTGTTCTTCTTTAGTAGTGTTTTCTTATTTGTGTTCTCAAACCTTTCTATAAAAGTTGGTGATTACTTTTTCCATGGTAGCATAGTGCCTAAAGCACTTGATTGCTGACCTGAAGGCTGGCAGTTCAAACCCACCAGCCACTCCTCAGAAGGAAGATGGGGCAATCTACTGTAATGATACTGCTCAGAAACCCAAAGAGGGGTTGCTATGAGTCGGGTATGACTCAACGACACACAACAACAACAACAACAAAGAATGATGGTGGAATTTGAATAGAGATTGCATTATATCTCTAGATCACTGTGGGTAGTACTGACAGTTTCACAATGTGAAGTCTTTCTATCCAAGAACATGGTATATTCTTCCATTTTTGTAACTCTCTTTTAGTTTCTTGTGGTAGTGTTTTGTAGTTTTCATTGTATAGGGCTTTTGTGCCTCTAGTACTGTTTCAAGGGTATTGTTTAAATGGTATTTTTTTCCTGATTTGTTATTCAGAGTTCTTTCTTTCTTTTTTTTTAATTGTAGAGGAATCCAGTGTATTTTTGTTTGTTGATTAATTATCAGCTTAAACAATTATCATGATCAGAAAACTCAAAGCTATTCAAACACTTTTTTTAAAAAAGTTATCGTATTACTCTCATGACCATGTAATGGAGAATTATACTTACAACATTATAACTGGATCAATGAAATGGCAATTAACCAACAAATGGGGAGTGTTTTCATAGAGGACCTTTATATAAAAATGAAAATATTTTTATATGTTGTATTGAAACACTGTATTGTAATTTGAAGTCCCCAGATTTTTTTTTTTTAATGCAGATATGTGGTTCTCTATAGAGATACATGCACGTATACATCTTGGTGGCACAGTGGTTAAGCACTCAGCTGCGAACTGAAATGTCAGCTATTTGAACTGAACAACTAGTCTTTGGGATAAATATGTAGCAATTTGATACTGTAAAGATTATAGCCTTGGATACCTTATAGGACAGTTCTACCCTGGCCTATAGGGTCTCAATGAATCAGAATTGAACCAAAGAAACACAGCAACAACACACACACACACATAATATATGCACATAGATTGAGGGGATTGGCTCAAGCAATTATGTGGCCTGGCAACTGCAAAAGCAGTAGGTCAGATGGAAAGCTCAAGAATGCTGCAGGCCATAGGCTTAATACTCATACCTGTAACTCAGGTGATGGGAAGAGTCAAGAGTCAAGAGGGAGAATGGGAGAGAGAGGAGTTGTGCTAAAATATCTGTATATTCTGGAGGCAAACCCCAGCTCTAATTAAGTCTCCTTTCATTTGATTGATTTATTACTTTAGATTGTGTCATGAAAGGTGCTTATGTTACCTTATGTTATCTTATATTAGCTTGTGACATAATGTTACGTTTTATTGTGGAACACCAACTAGTCTAGTTTTTGACCAAAACACTGGAAATGATAGCCTTGCCAGACTGACACATAAAGTTAACCATCACACACTTTATATATATAGTTACAACAAAATGACTCAGAGCTAATAAAGGAGCATATACCACCTTTGGGAGTACTGTCTATAGTGTTTTTTGGAAGGTCAATAATTTTAATTGAGGCAAAGATCACTAAAGGACTCTGCAAAAGTTACCAGCTGAAGTGCAAGCTATCCTATAACTATAGTTATATGATTGTACAGATCCACTTGAGTTAAACATAGCTGTAATGAATAAAAATACTGAGTTAAATTCTCCAGCATGACACAACAGAAGGTTTTCATGGCAGACAGTATGGTTGTGAAGAAAGTTCATGACTTTATTTGAGCAGAGAAGTAATCTCACTTTGAAAATATTTCCTGGTGTACCTCTAGGCCTTAATGAGACCAGCTCAACCACAGTTCACCTGAAGCTGCCCCTCATGATCTGGGCATTATCAAATTGCAAAATAGCAAACTATCTTATTGAAATTCAACTTTCATGGTAAGATCTAAGATCTGATCGCTTCACTACATTGCATCGATCAGGTGTCCTAGGCATTTGTTTCTGCTGTTCTGATACCTCTGCTTCTACTCAGACCTATAACTCAATGGAACTTCTATTTGAATAACTGAAGACAGACAAAAAATGTGAGTGTTCAAAATAATACATTAGTGCTAATGTTAAATAGATTGCTATTACATTAAGAAAATATGTATTCAAGTCACTTGCTAACAGTGTCACTTTTATGACCATATATGTAATGATTTAAAGTGTGACCATGACATTACTGTTGTGAATATCAATTTTGCATGGAATGATAGAAGTATAAGATAAG
>NW_006922912.1:137449-138644 GCF_000298275.1 Orycteropus afer afer | reverse complement strand
TTACCTTGCTCTGTATTCTTGCTCTTTGGGATCACACTTCTAAATAAGCCACATCATGCATGTATCTGCTTCACATTATGTTTTCAGGATTCTTCAGACTAAGAATAATGCAAAAGATTGTAAGTGGTACAGGTTGTGAGAAGATAAATTAAAATTTTTGAATTGTTAAAAATTCAACTGATGATAGATAACTATCATCTGTACAGAGTTTACATTCAGGAGGCCATTGGAGTTAAAATAATCTAATGATCTAACATGGATCTAATTCTACAGTACATTGCACATTGTACATTGAAATTACACTTTCATGCTTTACATGTTAAGTCACCATAATATAGAGTATTGGAATCCATGGCATTAATGGACCAGGAATTGTTGTTTCATTGTTTTTCCAGAATTTAAGAGATTCAGGTTTAATTCCTTGTCACTTCAACAAATAGATGTTGGCCAGAGGAGAAGAAAAGATCAAAGTGAGTGAAAAGGAAGAACCATTGCATGAAATGAAAACCAGGAAAGCACATTTTCTCAGAAGTAAAGAGAAGAAAATGTTAAAAATGAACATCCACTGTCATAGATTGAACTGTGTCCCCAAGAAATATGTTAACTTGACCAGGAAATTATTCCTAATATTGTATGATTGTCCTCCATTTTGTGTGCTGATGTAAAAATCCTCCATCTTATGAGTATTGTAAACTCTAACCTCTGCTGCTGGTTAATGAGGAAGGCTTATGTTACATTAAAAAAGATGGCATTATGTTGATAAGGCAGGATTAGAGTAAGATACAACATCTTTAATTTCATCACCATCTTTACTCTGGTCACAGTTCTATTCTTGTTTAAAGGAGAATTTTCCTGGGATGTGGTCTATATCACCTTTTTTTTCTTAAAAGAGAGAGAAATTAGCAGATAGAAGAACCAAGAAAGAAGAGACATAAGCAGAGTCATTCTTTGGATACAGGGCCCCTATGCTGAGAATCTCCTAGACCCAGGAGAAGATTGATTCTAAGACCCATTCGGTTGTCCATGGGGCTCCAGGCCCCCAGATATTGAAAGGACACAAGGACCTTCCCCTCTTCCAACACAGAGAGAAAGATTGCTCCTAGAGCTGTCGCTAAAATTTGGACTTACATCTTCCCAAACTGTGAGAGAATAAATTACTGGTTGTTAAATCCATCCACTTGTGGTATTGCTATTA
>NW_006922912.1:134768-136499 GCF_000298275.1 Orycteropus afer afer | reverse complement strand
CATACCATAGCTTGGGTTAGGTGCACTTTAGTCTTCAAAGAGACATGTTTGCTCTTTAGCACTTTAAATAGGTCTTTTGCAGAAGATTTGCCCAGTGAAATACTCCATCTGAGTCTTGACTACTGCTTCCATAGACATTGATTATAGAACCAAGTAATATGAAATCCTTGACAACTTCAAATTTTCTCCATTTATCATGATGCTGCTTATAGGTCCATCTGTGAGGATTGTTGTTTTCTTTATATTGAGGTTCAATCCATACTACAGACTGTAGTCTTCAATCTTCATTAATAAGTACTTCAAGTCATCCTCACTTTCAGCTAGCAAAGTTTTGTCATCTGCATATCACAGATTGTTAATGAATCTTCCTCCAATCCTGATGCCACACACACTTCTTCGCACAGTCAGGTGTCTCAGATTATTTGCTCAGCACACAGATTGAATAAATATGGTGAAAGGATACAACCCTGACACACTGCCTGCCTGATTTTGAACTTTTCAGTATCTCCTTGTTCTGTTTTAATGACAGCCCTGAGGTCTATGTACAAGCTCCTGATGAGCACAATTAAGTGTTCTGGAACTCACATTCTTTGCAATGTTATCCATAATTTGTTATGATCCACACAATCGATTGCTGTGGCATAGTCAATAAAACACAGGTAAACATCTTTCTGGTATTCTTTGCTTGTCTTCCTTGTAGGTGTATGGATATTATCCTATCACAATCAGCACTGTACTTCAGAATAGATCTTGAAGCATTCTTTGTATACCACACTATTCCTCTTTAATTTGCCATTCCCAGCATAGTGGATCATATGATTGTCTGATTCAGAATGGCCAAAATCAGTCCATTTCAACTCACTAATGCCTAGGATATCAATCTTTATGCATTCCATTTAATTTTTTACAACTTTCAATTTTCCTAGTTTCATACTTCATACATTCTGTGTTCTAGTTATTAATGAATGCTTGCAGCTGTTTTTTCTCATTTTGAGTAGTACCATATCAGCAAATGGAGGTTCCAGAAGCTTTACTCTGTCCACTTAATTAAAGTCAGCTCTACTCTGAGGCGATAACTCTTTCCCAGTGACATTTTGAGTGCTTTCTTACCTGAAGGGCTTATCTTTTAGCATCAGTGTTGCAGGGCTATTCATAAAGTTGTCCATTAATATATCAGAAAGTGTTTCATTGCTATCCATAAGGTTTTCACTGACCAATTCTGTCATAAGTTGATGGCCCCTTCCTAAAATCCAAGTCTATTTTAGTCTGGAAGCTCTGCTGAACCTATTCATCATAGATAACCCCACTGGTATTGATAGACCAGTGGCATAGCCTCACAGAAAGACACAGGCCACCACAGTAAAACAAAGTGACAGATGCATAAAATAACACAGAGGGAAGCCAAAAGAGCAAATGAATGTAGCTAGCAGTCACTTTGAATTTTTTTGCATTTGCTATTCTTATTGCTTTGATACAAGGAAACATTTATTAAATTACCAACTATACTCTATATTTGATTTAAACATATATGGGAAAATAAATAAACAAATATATAAATAAATAAAGCAGCTTAGATACATCTATTTTACAGTATGTTAAAATAATTTTTCAAATGAGGCAAAAAATTCCTTACATGTTCATTATAGATTCATTGTTTTCAGAACCTTAAATCTAGTGTTTGTGTTACCTATACACACATACACACATATATGTACATACGTTGTTGTTGTT
>NW_006922912.1:132621-134483 GCF_000298275.1 Orycteropus afer afer | reverse complement strand
ATAGTGTGTGTGTGTGTGTTTATATATGTATGTATGATTTAACAGGAGCTCAGGTGGCATAGTGCCTATGGCATTTGATTGCTAACCTGAAGGCTAGTAGTTCAAACCCACCAGCCACACCTTGGAAGGAGGGTTGGGCAATCTATTTCCATGGTGATACTGCCTCAGAAAACCAAGGAGGGGTTGCTATGACTCATATGTGACTCAAATGGCAGAGTGTTTTTTTTTTTTGGTATGATTTGAAGTGATAAAAAATAAAAAAAAAATTACTACAAAATATAGGAAAATGTAGCACGTTTTCATAAATTCTTACATCTAATACATACATCATGTTATATTGAGAGTATTATAATACAAAGTAAACCCAAAGAATTATATAGACTTAATTTTCTTTTAATTGCCAAAACCAGGAAGAAGTTCAACATCAATAGTCAGAACAAGGCCTAGGGCAGATTTTGGAATAAACTATCAATTGATCATATGGAAGTTCACATTGAAGGTGAAGAAAATTAGAACAAGACCCTAAAATCCAAACTATGACCTTACGTACTCCCCACCTGAATCGAGAGACACTCTCAATAGCAGAGTTAACACATCAAACATTAATGATTAAAGAGCAGAGAAGTTGTGGGATGACATCATGGACATCATGCATGAACTAAAATATCATTAAAAAGACAATAAAGAAACAAAAGGCCAACATGGATGTAAGAAGAGATTCTGAAACTTGTTCTTGAACAGAGACTAGAGGAAGCAAATGCAAGAAATGATGAAGTCAAATAACTGAAGAGAAGATTAAAAAGGGCAACATAGGAAAGTAAAATTTTACAATGAAATGTACAAAGATCTGGAGTTAGAAAAACAAAATGGAAAGGCACACTTTGAATTTCTCAAGTTGAAAGTCCAGACAAAAGTAGTCAAACCTCAATTTGCAATATGAAAGGATTCTGTGGGCAAAATACTTAATGATACTGAAAACATCAAAAGAAGATGAAAGGAATAAACAGTCATTGCACAAATGAATTGGTCAATGTTCACCATTCCAGGATCAAGAACTGATAATAATGAAAGAAGAAGCCCAAGTTGCACTGAAGGCTCTAGGGTTGATAGAATAACAATTGAGATGTTACAACAAATGGATTCAATGCTGCAAGTGCTCACTCATCTGAGCCAAGAAATTTTAAAGACAGCTATCTGACCAATTGATTGGAAGAGATCTATGTTTGTGTACATTGTAAAGCAGGGTGGGCTAAGATAATGTAGAAATTAGCAAACAACATCTTTGATATAACTTACAAGTAAAATTTTGGTGAATATAATTTAAAAGCAGTTGCAACAGCACATCAACAGGAAACTTCCAGAAATTTAAGCTGGATTCAGGAGAAAATGTGGAACAAGAGATATCATTACTGATGTCAGATATATCGTGGCTGAAAGCAGAGAATATCTGAAAGATGTTTACCCATGTTTTATTGTCTATGTGATGACATTCAACTATGTAAACTATAACTAATAATGCATAACATTACATCGGCTGGGAATTCTATAACATAGATCAATAGGCAGTTATTAGAGCAGAATAAAAGGATACTGTGTAATTTAAAGTCAGGAAAAGTGTACATCAGCCTTATATCCTTTCACCAACCTTATTCAGTCAGTATGCTAAGTGAATAAAAAGAATTCAGACTCTGTGAAAAAGAACATACCACCAGGATTGGAGGAAGACTTTATAACAACCTGAAACATGCAGATGACACAACCTTTCTTTCTGAAAGTCAAGAGAACTTGAAGCATTTACTGATGAAGATCATAGACTATAGCTTCTAATATGGATTACATGTCAACCTAAAGAAAACAAAAAA
>NW_006922912.1:131027-132016 GCF_000298275.1 Orycteropus afer afer | reverse complement strand
CCACAAATGGGATGGCTTGAACAAACGGGAGTTTATTCTTTCATGGTTTGGAGGCTTTGAGTCCAAGTTCAAAGTGCCAGGTTCTAGGGGCTAGGTGAAAGCTCCTCAACCTTTGGCTTCAGCTCTGCCTCCTGCTCAGGCCCACTGAAGCTAGAGGCTTCTCTTCACTCAGACAGATGCTGGCTGCTGAGACTGACAAACCCATGGTTGACAAGTCAAAAGCCATAGTCCCAATATTACCAAACAACATGGCATTCCACTAATTTAAGACCATCGAAAGTTCCAAGAATGGTGGAGCATGGCAGACCACTAAACAACTCAGCTACATGCATGGGTCAAGAATGCCATAAACTAGAGATTGTTCCCCAAGGATTCTCCTTATGTATAGGAAGCAGACCACATCCCTAAGGCAGTTACTCAGTTGCTCCAATAGATTCCACCATGGAGATGATTACCCGTCTCATCAGGGGGAATACTACATCCAGCTGCCCAGCCACTCAACCAGGCCCAGCCAAGTTGACAGAAAAACTGAACTAGCACAGTGGGCTCAAATATAGCAATGAATTTGAGTATAGCATAGAATCGGCAATGTTTTGTGTTGTTGTACACAAGATAGTTATGAGTTGGAACTGACTTGACAGCACTTAGTAATAACAACAATTGCTCAATCAATAAGATAGAAATTTTATCTCCAACTTTTTCCAACATTTTCAAAAACTATTTGATTATGTATATCCTGACATTCATCCATTCAGTTTGAGACTCTTTGACGTTTTAAGGAAGAAAGCAAGATTGCGGAAATAAATTGATATTTAAAATAACGAGAAATAACTGTCACTGAGTGACCATTGGTTTAATAATCTATGTTCTCTTTTAGTGATGTACAGTATGACAGACAATAAAATTAATTGTTTTTGCATAGTCAAAAAAAGACAATTAAACATCTGTCTAGTGTTCTTTCATTTCAGACAAGATCTATCTGATATCAA
>NW_006922912.1:126063-127016 GCF_000298275.1 Orycteropus afer afer | reverse complement strand
AACAGGAAGTAAGCCAGCTCACCCAGCAGACATAGTTTCCTACTTCTGATATAAAGAAACATATTTTCCTGATTAATAGTATTATTCCAACTTTCAACAGCTCTGTTAGATATGTGTGGGACTGCATCTCCAGTGGAAGACACAAATTGAGTTCGATTGGCATTACAGTGTCATATTCAAGTCCTGTGCTTCATTATTATTATTATTTTATTTACTCAGGCAAAGAGGAAAATTGCAGGAGAAAATGCCTGCATCTTCCCATTTTACTGTGGCTGACATGATATTTAAAATATCCAGCATCAAGTTCAACATTGAACTAAGCAGTCAATTAATTAGCTATCAATTAGCTAACTAATTAGTATGGTTACTGGCAACAAAACACTTTATGACCTACATTGATATTCCAAATGACTGTTAACTCTCAAACAGAGCAGATGCAGTGTTCCAGGCATGAGGTATGAGGGCAGGTACTTAGACTTTCTACCACAAGGTTCCTAACAATGTGTTTAAGATTGTCAATGTGATAATTATGCTAGTTTCTGTGTAAGTCAATTCTAGTTACTGTCAGAAGCAGAATCTTCCAGCTAGTTGTTGATGTTGTTGTTTCTAGGTGCCATCGACTTGCCTCCAACTCATAGTGACCCTATCACAGAACGAAACACTGTCTGGTCCTGTGCCAGCCTCACGATCCTTGCTGTACCTGAGCCCATTGTTGCAGCCACCGTGTCAATCCACTGCTGTTTGGCTTGGCTTTAGGGCTGGCTTATTTTAGGGCCAGGCTCCGGAGAAGAGGAGGGTGTGCAACTGGGGGCTGATTGGCTTAGTTTCAGGGCTGGCTTTATTCAATCGGCCCAGGAGAGAAGGGTGCAGAGCGGTTAAGAACAACTAAGGGAGGTGAAATTGTGTGTCAGTTTGTCATTCTGTGGTGGTTAATGTGTCGCTGTGAGGCTGGA
>NW_006922912.1:122615-124128 GCF_000298275.1 Orycteropus afer afer | reverse complement strand
TGTTGAAATGTTCAAACTATATTGTTGTTGTCGGCCCCATCTCAAAGGGACCCCTCTTTGGGCTGTCAAGGCAGTATCACTAAGGAAGTAGATTGCCCAACCTTCCTTCTGAAGAGTGGCTGGTGGGTTTGAACTGCCAGCCTTCTGGTTAGCAGTCAAGTGCCTTAGGCACTATGCTACCAGAGCTCCTATATTAGACATGTTTTAATTTTTCATGATTTTGGAGTTGTATAATTCATATATATAATGCTCTTCATTAATGGCTTGGACCTAGTTGCAGATTAAAGATTGGATTTGAAACATATTTCAAAGTTATAGTTTTTATTTGGAACTTAATGTAGAAACTCAGTAATACCCTGGATTAAATATTTCCCTCAAACTGACCCAAAATGGATTTTTAACCATCGAGTTATTGGAATGATTGGAGAGTTATTCAAAACAGCCTTAGGTATAGTGATCCTTGGAATACTACTTACAGTCAGAGGTAGATATGTAAACAATATGTATATCTCAATTTTCCTTGTAGTCTACAGGGTAAAGTACATGTAAAATGCTTGCACAATGACTATTTCTTAGCTCAATTTTTGGATGAGTTCACCTTTGGAAATGATAATTCAGATTATTTAGTTGATTATTTATGAGACTTATCTATTTTTACTCTACTTCAAAAGAAAAATCATTTCCAAGGTTATGTGTTAGAAAATATAGTACTATCTATTGGTTCTGATTCTCAAAATGATAGAAAACGTAGTCTCAGACAAATTCTTCATTTAAAATCACTGAAAAAGTGGAAGGGGCAACTATAAAAAAATATATTTGAAAGCACTAGAGAGCTCTGAAGTTACTGTTGGTATTTTCTGTCGAGTCGGACCCAACTCACAGTGACCCCTCCTTGGGTTTCTGAGGCAGTATCACTATGAAAGTATATTGCCTCATCTTCCCTCTGAGGAGTGACTGGTAGATTTGAACCACCAGCCTTCTGGTTAGCAGTCAAGTGCCTTAGGAATTTGCAAATTTGAGATATGGTGAATTGAAAAATCTTTTGATAAAGTTTTTAATTTTTTATTTAATTCTTGTTATACCTGTATTAAATCTACATTATGGCATGTTTTCTTGAATGGCATATTTGCCATTTCTCTTTTTTGTTACTAAGTGTTTTGAAAGCTATGTTACTGTTTAAATTATTTTTCCTTGCACATAGTTTTAAGAACATGATTCAATCAGAATCACTACGTATTCATATAAGGAATAAAATCCATTCTCATCACCTTATAATTCCATGTTCCAAGAAGTCTGTCATCAAATATTTCTTTATGTAGAGTGGGAAAAATTTTCCCCACTTGAAGTGGAAGTGTAAAAGCCTGCAAAATATAATGAGAGCAAAGTAAATTGAAAGTTAGTAGGTCAGACTATGTGCTCAAAATCCTTCAATGTATTTCAATTTTTATTTAGAGTTCAATAAAATTGGTTGCTTTCATACATCTGATATTTCATATGATTCTGAGGAAGACAA
>NW_006922912.1:119588-121145 GCF_000298275.1 Orycteropus afer afer | reverse complement strand
TATGTATAACAGAGTGACCATATGTAAACACTGCCTCATTCTGTGCCAGCCTCACAATTCTTGCGAGACCATCAATGCAGTGACTGGGTCAATCCATCTCATTGAGCACCTTCCTCTTTCTCATTGACCCTCCACTTTAACAATCATGATATTCTTCTCCAGGGAATGATTCCTTCTGACAGCATGACCAAATAGGTAAGGCAAAGTCTGGCCATTTTTGTTTCCAAGGAGCATTCCAGATACACTACTTCCAGAACAGATTTGTTAGATCCTTTGGCAGTCCATGGTACTATCAGTATTCTTTGCCAAGATCACAACTCAAAAGCACTAACTCTTCTTCAGTCTACCTTATTCATTGTCCAGTTTTCATATGCATGTGAGGTGATTGAAAATACCATAGCTTGGGTCAGGTGCACCTTAGTCTTCAAAGAGACATCTTTGCTCTTCACTACTTTAAGGAGGTCTTTTGCAGCAAATTTTCCAAATGCAATACTTTATCTAATGTCTTGACTGCTATTTCCATTGCTATTGATCATGGAACCAAGTAATATAAAATATTTGACAACTTCAATCTTTTCTCTATTTATCGTGATGTTGTTTATTGCTTCAGTTTTGAGGATTTTTGTTTTCTTTATGTTGAGATGTTATGTTGAGGTATAATCCATATTGCAGGCTGTAGTCTTTAATCTTCATCAATAAGTGCTTCAAGTCATCCTCACTTTAAACAAGCAAAGTCTGCATATCACAGGTTTTTAATGAGTCTTTGTCAACCTTGAAGCCACTCTTTTCTCATATAGTCCAGCTTCTCAGATTATTTGCTCAGCATACAGATTGAATAAGTATGGTGAAAGGATACAACCCTGACAGTTTCCCTTTCTGATTTTAAACCATGTGGTATCCCTTTGCTCTGTTCAAACAATAGTCTCCTAGTCTATGTGCAGGATCCTCATGAGCACAATTAAGTGTTCTGGAATTCCCATTCTTCTCAATGTTATCCATAATTTGTTATGATCAACAAAATTGAATGCTTTTGCATAGACAATAAAACACAATTAATCATCTTTCTGTTATTATTTGCTTTCAGTCAAGATCCACCTGACATCGGCAATGATATCCACATTGTCTTCTGAATCCAAATTAAATTTCTGGAAGTTCTCTGTCAATATACTACTGCAACCATTTTTTATTTATCTTTAGAAAGATTTTACTTAAATGTGATATTAGTGATATTATTTAATAATTTCCACATTGTGTGGGATCACCTTTTGTTCTGGTAACCTAGTGCCACTCTGACAGAAATATACCACAAACGGGATGGCCTTAACAAACAGGAGTTTATTCTCTTACGGTTTGGAGGTTTTAAGTCCAAGTTAAAATTGCCAGGCTCTAGGGGCTGGGTGAATGCCCCTCAACCTTGGGGTCCAGCTCTGCATCCTGCTGCTGGCTCACTGGAGCTAGAGTGTGTGTTTCTTCACACTAGAAGTGTTTCTTCAGTCAGACAGCTGCTGGCTGCTGAGGCTGAGAAGTCCCAAGGTTGACAAGTAAAAAGGCACAGTC
>NW_006922912.1:117977-118443 GCF_000298275.1 Orycteropus afer afer | reverse complement strand
GCCAAAGTAGGATGTGGAACAATGTTTTGTGTAGTATGTTATGCCAACTGAGCTTGATGTCCCCTGTGACTGTGTTCTCAAACACACAGTTTCAACGATTTGCTCCATCTGGGTAGCTGACTGTGGCCAAGAAGTGACTACAACCTTGTCCCTTGTCAGCTGTACCATATACCTGGGAATTCTTACAGAACATACAAATACACTTGTAGAAACATTGTCTGTTAACCCTATACCTGGTTATGAACACACTTCCCCCTGCATAGACATACCTAATAGTTCAGCCTGTCCACCCATCTGTCCACCCATATATCCATGTTTGCCTTCACTGACAACACAGTACTGTATATGGAAATGGGTTCATTTTTGTGGTCTGTACCTTCCACGCACTTCTCTATGACTTCTTCCTCAATGCTGCTATATTGATCACTCACATTTGGTATGTTGACTTTCTCTTCACCCAAATCAA
>NW_006922912.1:105981-111494 GCF_000298275.1 Orycteropus afer afer | reverse complement strand
GTTGATTCCCGTTTTATTCACCAGCCACCACTGCAGTCCTCCTTGCAGCCCCTGGCTAGCAGGACTGCTTTTTAGGTTAATTCTTAGGTCCTAACACCACTCAGTAATACCCAAGCTGTCTGTGCCATCAGCATCACTGACAGATCGTGGCTCTATATGTCTCCTTTTTTGATGTTTTCAAGCAGGTTCTTGTACTAATTGTGGTTTAGTGCACTTCTACATCTTTCCCTTCAAAGCTCAGGGGTCCAGGATTATCTCCTGTATCTGTTAATTGTTTCCCCTTTTCTTTGTTGAAGAGGATCTGTTCAGTCTTTTGGCATATTCCACCATCTTACGGGAACCTTCCTCCTTCCAATTTCTTTTGAAGTTTCCTGCATCACTCAATTTTTGCCCATAGAATCTTTCAATATTGAACTAAAGACTTGAATTTTTTTCTTCACTTCTTTCAGCTTGAGAAATGCGAAGCATATTATTTCCTTTTTGTTTTCTAACTCCAGGTCTTTGCACATTTAATTCTAAAAATTTATTTTGTCTTCGCAAGCTGCTTCTTGACATTTTCTGTTCATCTCTTTTATATTGCCATTTCTTCCATTTGTTTTAGCTATTGTCCATTCAATGGCATATTTCACAGTCTCTTCTGAGATCCATTTTGGTCTTGTCTTCCCTCCCAGTCTTTTTTAATGACTTTTTGCTTTCTTCATGGTTGATGTTCTTGATATCATCCCACTATTCCTCTGGTTTTCAGTCATTGGTGTTCAATGAATTAAATCTATTCTTTAGATCTTCTCTAAAGTCAGAAGGGATATAAGCAAGGTGATATTTTGTCTCCTGTGAATTTGTTTTAACGCTCTTCAGCTTCAATTTGAACTTTCATTTGAGCAGTTGATGGTCTGTTCCACAATTTGCTCCCTGGTCTTATTTTGTCTGAAAGTATTGAACTTCTCAATAGTCTCTTTCCACAGATGTGGTCAACCTAATTCTTGCATATTCAATCTGGTGAAGTCCATGTGTATATAGCTGCCATTTATGTTGTTGAACAAAGATATTTGCAGTGAATATGTTGTTGGTCTTGTTTTTCCTATCACCAAGGCCATGTTCTCCAACTACTGGTGATTCTTTTTTCTTTCTAACTTTTGCATTCCAATCACCACTGATAATCAACATATATTTTAATTGCATGTTTGGTCAACTTCAGACTCCAGAAGTTGTTGAATATCTTCAATTTCCTTGTCTTTACTTTAGTGGTTTTTGTGCAAATTTGAATAACTGGTCTTCCTTCTAGGCATGTGGGTATTATCCTATCACTGACAGTAATGTACTTCAGGATATATCTTGAAACAATCTTTATAATGATGAATGTTCATCTTCAATTTGTCATTCTCAGCATAGTAGATCTTATGGTTGTCTGATTCAAAATGGCTAAAACGGATCCATTTCAGTTCACTAATGCCCAGTATATCAATCTTTATGCATTCCATTTCATTTTTTATAACTTCCAATTTTCCTAGATTCATTTTTCATACATTCCATATTCTGATTATTAATGGATGTTTTCAATTGTTTCTTCTCACTTTGGGTCATGCAACATCAGCAAATGGAGGTCCCAAAAGCTTTATACCATCCATATCATTAAGGCTGACTCTACTTTGAGGAGTAGTTCAAAATGGAAATAGTACAACAATTTTTTCTGAGTTACAATCACATACAGCAATGTTAGATAAAATTCATATTAACCTTTTAATAATTTCACTTTTCTTTTTAAGAATTATTAGCATGAGTATTAAATAAATCAATGAATCCTTAAGAGTAATGTAGGCAATGTTACTTTAAAAATTAGTGTCTATGATTCTGAAGTAAGAAAATGTATGGAGTTTTATGTCAAACATAATTAAATGAATGCAGTTTCTGAATTTATCTATTTGTCCTACATTTAAACTAATACTATATTCCTTGTTACAAAATCAAAATTATATGTTCTCAAATTCACATTTTATGATTACTCAATTAAATTTCCTTTTTTCTTCATGGTATGATGTCTCATTTTTTTCTGATAAATTTTTCAAAATTTGATTTTATTCTCCTCTGAAATGCTTGGTATAAATGTAATGATCCCATCTCAATTACCTACAAAGAGCTAATTACTGTATTTCTACTATAAGTAAATTATCTTAGTAAAATTGTTGAATGGATAGATTGCTTTATTTATTACACCATAAAGATAAAAAGCTCAACTAAAGCAGAAAAATCTGTGAAAGAGTTATTTTGTTATGATGTAAAGTCCTTCAGTAAAGGCAGATCCTGAAAAACATAGCAAAACACAGTGAATGTTTAACCCAACACAGGATGAGAGGAAAACTCCTGCCCCCATGTGCCCAGTTGGGAAATCAACAATGCCAATGTCTCATGGGAATAGAAAGCAATTGTTCTGCTCAACCTTGTTTTAAAGGTATACTGAATCATTAAGTATCTTACCCTTATCTAGGGAGCTCTGGTAGCATAGTGGCTAAGACACTTGCCTGCTAACCAGACGGCTGGCGGTTCAAACCCACTAGCCACTCCTTGGAAGAAAGGTTGGGCAATCCTACTTCCGTAGTGATATTGCCTGGGAAACCCAAGGAGGGGTCGCTATGAGTCGGGTTTGACTCGATGGCACATAACAACAACAACAACCCTTATCTAAGATTTGGTGATTTCTTAAACCTTATTGTACTGAAAGGGCTAAATTTTAAGCTTTATTTATGTATTTTTAATTTTCATTTATTTTCTATTTATTTATTTATTTTTTAATGTATGGAAAGACCAGCATCCATTCATTCTTTGTTCACCAGCATCGTATTTGCATACAATTGAAGTTTTGAGAAAGTATATAGTAATTTGAAACAGAACTGACTTTCACTATTCAAAGTGTGACCCTCCACATATTATGCAACTAGAAAATTTCCAAGTTTTTGTTGTATTTAAATCTACTCCACAGTTTTATGTTATAATAATAAAATAATAATATGATTATCTATGGTAATCATTCTTACCAATAAGTAAATATAAATGGAAGTTTTTTCTGCCCTAATCTAGCACAAATAAATGATCCAAGCATATGGCCGCATGTTTCCATTGTCTAGATATAACTTAACAACTTTAGAGGTACACATTTTTATCAAAATTCTTTACAAAATCTATTTGCAAAAGAATAAGATGATGACAATTTAATAAATCTCCTACAACTACTAATATTGAGTTGGCGGCTCTGTCACAGTAAGTGCTTAAAATTTTGCTTTGAATAAACCAAAACCCACTGCCTGGGAATTGGTTCTGAAACATAAGGACCCCTATTGAGTTTCTGAGATGGTAAATCTTTATGGAAGTAAATTGTCTCAAAGTGGAAACTGGGTCTGAACTGCCAGCTTTCTTGATAGCAGTCAAATGCTTTAGGCACAGGACTGAGATAAAAATTAATTTGGGAAAATATAATCAGAGTAAGCATCAGATAATAAAAATTGAAAAAGATGTGGATCTTAGTTCTGAATCCACAACTTACTATGTGAAATAGTGTATGCTCTTTGACTGCTTTGGCCATTAATGTAATTATTTCTCAATTAGTTATTTATAAACTCTCAATTGTAATTCAGGCCTATAATTCTACAACTCTATTAGTTATTAAAGAAACGGTTCACTGATTATTGTATCACTTATGTATTTCTGTTCAAAACAGAACAAAATAGTAGCTTAAATTGGCAACTATGATTTATTGTTTTTCACTGTATAGGCCAGGCAGTTGCCCTGTCATTTTCCTCTAGGTTCCCTAGCGGGTTTGGAGTAAAATGGGCTGGAAAGGCTGGAAACTTCCTAATAACCTCTGTCTTGTGTCTGGGCATTAGTCTTAGTCATCAAATGGATAGCACTCTATTTGTGGCTTCTAATTGCTGCCTTTCTCACAGTATGGTGGTCCCAGTGTTTTAAGAGAACAAAAGCAATTCTTCTTGTTGCCTAGGAAATGCAATAGAAAAGATCTCACATTTGTCACGTTCTGTTCGTCAAAGCAAGAGACAAGTTCAGAACCACATAGACTTCATGACAAGAGAATCTGCACAATTAGATATACATATTGTTCAATGTATCATATTTGCCTTTAAATTAATTATTTACTTTTTCCTCACTAATGTAATCTTATTTGATTAGTAAAACAACCTTGCCAAATCAAATATCAACATTCCTATCATCCCCTTTTGCTGGTTGTGATATAACATTTAATTGTACCTTAGAAAAATGTAACGGGAAACTTTGATACAAGATTTTTTGAAAACTTCCTTAAAAAGGAAGAGTCAACCATTGGTCTTCTTCTCCTTTTTTTCTTTTCCTTTTCCCTTTCTCTGTATCTAGGTCATTTTTTGTTCTTTTGATGGCAGACAGGGTGTTGATTGATGTTGTACAGGCAGAGGGATAGGTAGTGTTGACTCTTGCTGGCTCTGCCACTTGCAGCAAAACCCTTGAATACACTCTGGACAGAGTTGTCCAATCTACTAGCAGTGCTAGATGCCACAGTCATTTTGATAAGAGGAAGTCTTTGTGTGACAAAAGTCAGAAGAGATGACTGAAAGAATTGTAATTTCAAAATTTACAAAATCAGCACAGTCAACTACTGCTTCTACGCTCTCATTATGGTGAATAGTTTGTAAGAAAAAGTAGTAGCTGTTAGAAAGACGACCAAGTCTCAGTCAGATAAAATTTGTGAGTCTTTTGGCAAAGACAAGATGAAGGGCATTGTAGTTACACTTGTTGTTGTTGTTTGTTGTTGTTATGTGCCGACGAGTCAAGACTCATAGCAACCCCTCCTTGGGTTTCCGAGGCAGTATCACTACGGAAGTAGGATTGTCCATGGGTCTCTGACAGGGCCATTAAGTTGGGGAAAGAAACATGAACAAAGGAACTCTAGTGGAGCAACAGTTAAGTGGTTGGTTGCTAAGCAAAAATTTGACATTTAAAATCCACACAGCCACTCTGGGGTAGAAAGAAGTAGTGATCTGCTTCTGTAATGATTAAAACAAAGATAACTCAATAGGGTATTCTACCCTATCACATTGGGTCTCTAGGACTTGAAATTAACTCCATACCACCCAACAGCACAGATGAGCAAAACAGGTCTCAGACAATACTTCTAAGTAAGATATTTTATGTATCAGATAAAATATATAATTAAGCAGAAAATTTAAATATATATGTATATATGAATTCTACCAAGTTTTTGATAGAACTCTATTGACAAAAAGATCTCAAGTCTGGCATGTAGTGCAGAGGCCTCTAACTATTAACTTACAAAGAACCTTTGAGATCCCTTCCCCTGCTTCATCAGAATGTGGGTTATTAAAGTCTGTAACACCTAAGGACAGGACACTGTAATATGGACTGCATCTGCAGTAATTATTCAATGTATAATTATATACTTTATAATTATATATATAGGAGCTCTGGTAGAGTAGTGCCTAAGGCTCTTGACTGATAACCAGAAGGCCGGAAGT
>NW_006922912.1:85782-105646 GCF_000298275.1 Orycteropus afer afer | reverse complement strand
AGTTACTGTTGTGGTGATCCTGCCTTTTGTGTTAACTAATGGAGAAACACTGAGGACTTTTCAAATATAGATAATAAGAAGATAAAGATCCTCATTCTCTCCACTAGTATTTACCACTATGTTGGATGTATTAATCAGTAAAATCAGAGAGGAGTGAAAAACAGAGAGAGACTGAGACATAAGAATAAGAAGATAAAAAATAAATATGTAATATTATAACTTGCAGACAACATATAAAACCTGGAAGCTGTGATAGTTTTCTAAATATTAGCAACTGTCTCTCTGATTGCAGGCAAGGGGGCGGAGGCAGTTGATATATAACAATTAGCAATATATGAACTGTAAATACTACCTGTGGACAATTTGAAGCAACCAAAATGATACCATTATGCATTGAGTTAGATAGCATTACCAGTATACATATACAATAGATGTGAGTTATTCGGAGGACAGAGTTAAACATAAACTTTGATACAAGAATTAGGAAGTAATGACTTTGGAGTACTACATTTTTTAAAATTTAATTATAATCTCTCATAATTAATGTTTAATAATAGCTCAAGTAATTGAACAAAAGATGAGTTTTTAAATACTTTGTGCTAAATAACTAGAAAATAACTTGGAAATAAGATGAAAATGGATCCATTCCACATAAAGTTTATTACTATAAACTGTAAATTAACTAACAGTTTATGTGTAAAACTGATGTGATGGAAATGCTAAAAGGTGAAAAAAAATGTTGAAACACTTTTATAACTTGAGAATTGGAATTTTGCTTTTGATCTCTCTACTAAAATAGAGGAAAACTAAATCACAGGTAAAGTCATAATTGATAAATTTTAATATATAATAATTAACTTGGAAAATCTTTGTATTGTAAGACATAAGATCCATAAAGACAAAATGCAGATGAAAAATGGGGAAATATATTTTTATTTTTTAAAACAGATATGATATTCTTCATGTCTAAAGAACTGGTCAAAATTAAGGGAAAAATAGCATAAATAACCAATTATACTTAAAGGTGCATAGAGATATCTAAGATATATAATAAAATAAATTAAAATTATACTACCCTGAGATGCCATTCCTGATGTGTCAATTTGACAATAATTGAAACTTTTGTTAAGAAACTCCTACCCATTGTTAGGTAGAGTGTGAAATAGTATGATTCCTACAGAGGGAAAACTGGATTTTTTAAACTGCATATTTATTTTTCCTCTGAACCAAATATTATGAAAAAATATTTTCAAAACTAAAAAAAACAGCGTATGTGCAAATTTATTTATAACAGTAATTGGAATTATTATTATATTATTTAGCTTGATAAAGTATAGACAGAATAAAGTGATAGAAAATTTATTTAAAGGAGCTCTTGGGTGGTATAGCGGGTAAGGCGTTTGGCTACTGACCGAAGGTCAGTGGTTTGAAACCACTAGCTGTTCGACATAGGGGCTAAGACACTTGCCTGCTAACCAGACGGCTGGCGGTTCAAACCCACCAGCCACTCCTCGGAAGGAAGGTTGGGCAATCCTACTGTAAATCTATCCTACTGCCTCGGAAACCCCAGGAGGGGTCGCTATGAGTCGGGGTTGACTCGATGGCACATAACAACAACAACAGCTGTTCTACAGAAGGAAGATGAGATGATGTGCTTCTATAAAGATTTACAGCCTTGGAAACCCAATGGGTTACCCTCTGAGTCGGAATCGTGTCCACAGCAGGGAGTGAGTGAAAGTTCTTTAAAATTTCTCAATTTCTCTTTTATATGAGACAGCACATAACAACAACAACAACAAATATATATATATATATACACACACACACACACACACACACACATCTGTTCAAATATAAAATTACATTAAAGGGAGAAATTATATTCACATTGAATAAAGATTAAATGAACTCAAATGTATATTAAATCAAAAACTTAACTTCATAAAGAAATTTTGAAATAAAATAATTTGGGAACATAGCATTCTGACTTAATATACATCTTTAATAGATATTTTTAAGCACAAAAAATTGTAAAATTTACTTGTTAGGTTTATTTGTAGTAGCAAATTTTATATTGTAGTATTAATATTATTATTTACAATGCCTTAGACACTATGCCACCAGAGCTCCTTATAAATGCATATTATTTAAATATAGATTAATTGATATTACATACATATATATAATATAGTACCATAAGTAAGAATTAATACTTCTACTATGTGAGTACAGAGAAACAAATATAAAATCAATACAATATGATTTGACTTACACAGTAATATAAACTTATATTATCAACCCCATTCACTGGAAAACCCTAAAATTCAAGACAGTTTAGTAATGATGAACAGAGGTAGCATGCAGAACATTATGTTTAAATACTATTACCAATTGAAAATATTTACATAGTATTGCTGAAATAGTTGATGGCAAATCTGAGCAAAAAAGTATAAGATGAATCTGGATCTCTTATTCTTCCAGAAGGCAAATAAGGAAAACATGCAAACAAATACACAAAAACAAAGCAAATCAAATAAATTCAATAAATAAGTAATAGAGTAACATCAAAAGAATTTGGGAACAAGTTTAAAGAGGCTCCCGCTGTCCACATTTGGATGTTTTGAGCAACAAAATAATAATGTAAGTAATTTTAACACATTTAAATAAAAATAATAATTCATGAGAGTATAATAACATGATTTGCAAAGCAATAACTACAGATAAATGTAAATAAAGGAAAATCTTGGGAAGTCAACCATCACTGTAATAATAAATTTAGGTAAGACACAATAATGAATGGAAAACATTATGAGAAAAAATGTTGAGCTGTAAGTCACTTTATCTTGTTGAATTATAACCTCGTGTTTTAATTACTAAATAAAAATGGGAATTGACATTTATAATGCAGTATTTAACATAACTGAGTGATGGAATTTAATTTCTATGGATAGGGTAAACTAGCAGTTAGTGTAAAGCAAAACAAAACCCTGATAATCCTTGTAAATTGAAAATGATCCGACATGATTCCAAGAATCTAGAAACAATATATTAGGAGGAAATAAAGCTGTATCAAAGTTTGAATAAAATAATAAATTAATTTTTGGAAATATTTTAATATGTATTTAAGCAACATGTCAAAAAAAAATAGCAAAGTTTCCTTACAAAATATCTTATGGGGAGAGCACATGGTTAGAAAAGAAAAGGCTACCTCACAACATGATTTGTGCAAAAATATGGTGTATATATGAGGTTGTACATTGGAATTACAGTTATTTTAGGAATGATAATGATATTATTGCTCTTTTAAGGGAATGTCATATATATATATCATTATTGAATTACTTTATATCACCAGCACTCACAGAGAGAGAGAGAGAGAGAGAATGAGAGACAAAGAAAAGGAGGGATACACAATAATGGCATGGTATTATGATATTATTTTTACTCAACTTTGTGTATATTTGAGCATTTCAAAATAAAATATTGGGAAAATTTTTGAAAAATACTAATTCAGAAAATTAATATCTGCTTTATGCTTTTAAGATCTTAAATAGAATGAAAGTTAAAAATGTATTATTTACTTCAACAATACCAAATTCTATTTTTAATGCTTGTGATTGACCGGCTATATCTAATAAAAATAAAAATAACTTATCATCATAATAGCAAAATGTTTGGTGCAGTAGGACTGTGATTACAAAAATAATATATATTACATTTTTTTTCAATTAAGTGTTAAAAAAAATATTTTAGATCATATGTTTTTTCATATTAAAGGCATAGAGTAAATTGAGGTACTATTACAACTCTCAACAAATGTCTGAAAACAACAAATAATTCAAAGGAAACCAATACTTCTTCATATATGTATAGGCATGGGAGATGAAATACATAAAATATTCAAAATATGAGATGAATAAATTAATAAGTATTGCTTTTGGTACAATACATGACTAAGTTGGTGGATAAGTATAATTTTATCAATATGGTCATCTCAATAAGAATTTGATCAAAATCAAATGCAGCATAATTTGCAATGATTTTTTTTTTCAATATTATAAAATCATTTTAATGACTTTAAAGTATTGTATATATACTCACACTTATTGACAATATTGTCTCGAAATGCATATGTTAATAAAATACATTCTGTTTCCACTCATAGAGAGCCTCATTTTTTTTCCAAGGCTATAAATCTTTAGGGAAGCAGACTGCCTCATCTTTTTTACATAGAGCAGCTGGTTGATATAGACCAAAGACCTTTCAGTTAGCAGCTGTGATAGGTGGAGTTGTTTGTCAACTTGGCTCGCCACAATTCTGTGTGGTTTAAGCAGTTGTGATGTGGTTATTCCCATGATGGGATCAGATGAATATGTTTTGAGCAGCCGATCAATTGAAAGGGAGTTTCCCTAGGGGTGTATCCTGCTTCGTATATGTATGGACATCCTGGGAAAAGAGACTTTCTTCTGTGGATCAGGATTCTGTTGTTTTACCTACAACTGTCTCTGAGCGAATAATCCACCATTCAGCCTGGAGAGCTCAGATTTATCATTTGTTGGCGTCAACAGCCTATATACTGCCTACCAACTTTGAGCTCCTCCTCAGGCCCTGCAGCTGCGTGAGTCGGGAAAAGACTCCAGCTTGACGTTTGATCCAAGAACTTTGGACTTGCCAGCTTCTATAAGTGTGTGAGCCATTTTCTTAAGATAAATTTCTCTTTCTATTGCTATATATAAGCTTTACTGGTTTTGTTTCTCTAGAGAACCCAGCCTAACACAATTGGTACCGGGAGTGGTTCTAGAAAGCAAAATCATAAGGATGGGCTTCCTAATTGTTTCTCCAATTTGATTAATCATAAAGACACTAGTGACCCTGCCTCTGTTAGTAAAGAGGGCCCTGGAAATCCGTGGGGTGAGGTGGCAACATCAATATGCAAAATAGCACCACCAAAAGATCAAGTACTTGTGAGAAGTGAGGCTCTGGGTTATCAGATATTTGAAACTTTTCTGCAATTTTGTCAGCATGAGGAGTATAAGGAAGCTGGTTGGTTGGTCAGACTTACCCTAGACAAAGTGGTAAAAGAGGGAGATGAGATCAGGGCTGCTGAGTCATGGCTTAAGTGGCAAATAAAAGACCTCAGTGTTTCCAGTTGTGCTCTGAAAGAAAGCCTTATTTCTTCTAGTAACAGAGCTGATATTGCCAAAATGAAATCCAGAGTCTTATTGTAAAGGTGGCTGAATTAAAACACCAATTAAATTATCAACCCAGAATGGTGTTTGATGTTAAAGTGAGGGCATTGATTGGGAAAAAATGGGATCCTGACCTAGAATGGGGACATATGGACAAATAGTCAGGAAAATCAGGATGTGGAGCCTGTAAATTCTGTTGAATCCCTCTCATCTGAAGGGATTACTGTAAAACCATTATCTCCTTCACCTCCGTTTGATGGGATTAACCCAAGTGTTCCTGCTGGGTCATTGCCTGAGGCACAAACCATGGAATACTTTCCTGAATGTTCTCAGGAACTGCCCCAGCCACCCACTGTTGCTCCTAGACATATAACTAAAGTTAAGTTCAAATGAGTCCCAAAAGGTTAAATAGAAAGTGTGACTGAGGAGGTAGTATTCTACACCCGAAAAGACCTACTTGATTTTGTTTACATGTACAGACAGAAACCTGGAAAATATGTATGGGAATGGCTACTGAGAGTGTGGGATAAGGGTGCAAGGAATGTAACATTGGATAAGTCTGAGTTTATTGATTTAGGACCACTAAATATGGATTCTTCATTCAATGTCTCAGCTCGAAAGGTTAGGAAAGGATCTAATAGTTTATTTGGTTAGTTATTTGGTTGGCTTACTGAAACATGGATTATGTGGTGGCCTACCTTAAGTCAAGTTGAAGTACCAGACCTGCCTTGGTATAATGTAGAAGAAGGTATGCAGAGGCTTGGGGAAATTGGCCTGTTAGAATGGATTTATCAAATTAGACCCTTATAGCCAGAACTGGAGAGTCCAGAAGACACGCCTTTTACCAGTATGGTGAGGAATAAATTTGTGAAGGGAGGTCCAGCATCCTTGAAGACTGCTGTGATTGCTATTTTAAGTAAATCTGATTTGACAGGGGGAACTGCTCTAATTGAATGAAGACACTTAACAATGATGGGGCTGATTGGACCCCATGGTAGTGGGGATCAAGTTGCAGCAGTTAATCAACAAAGGCAAGGTGGCATGGTTACCATAATGGGCAGCAGAGTTGGAACAGTAATCAGAATAGTCTAACTCATGTGGAATTATGGCATTGCTAATTGCTCATGGTGTTCCTAGTAGTGAAATCCATGGAAAACCTACTAAATATTTACTTGATCTGTATAGATAGAAGAATACTAGGTCACATGATTAGCAATCTAGATTTAATCACCAGAATACAGAGTCATGACCTCTCAATCAATTCCCAGACTTGAGTCAGTTTACAGACCCACAACCCCGTGAATATAGGGGAGGTCAGATCCCTTTGATGAAGGACCCCACTATATTGCCAAAAATCTATAATGTCAATCTTTCTCCCAACCTTCCCTAAAGGGATCTGAGGCCTTTTACGAGAGTGACTGTTCATTGGAAAATGAAATAATCAGTCTTTTTGGGGATTACTGGACACTGGCTCTGAACTGACACTAATTCCAGGAGACACAAAGGATCATTGTGGCTCACCAGTCAGAGTGGGGGCATATGGAGGTAAAGTTATTGATGTAATCTTAGCTAAGGTGCATCTCACAGTGGGTACAGTGGGTCCCAAAACCCATCCTGTAGTGATTTCCCCAGTTCTGGAATGCATAATTGGAATAGATACATTGAGCAATTGGTAAAATTCCCATATTGGGTCCCTGACATGTAGAGTAAGGGCTATTATGGTAGGAAAAGCCAAGTGGAAGCCACTAGAACTGCCTCTACCTACAAAAATAGTAAATCAAAATCAATACCACATCCCGTGAAGGGTTGAGGAGATTACTGCCACCATCAAGGACTTGAATCATGCAGGGGTGGTGATTCCCATCACATCCCCATTTAATTCAGCTATTTGGTCTGTGCAAGAAACAGATGGCTCTTGGAGAATGACAGTAGGTTATCGTAAACTTAATCAGGTGGTGACTCCAATTGCAGCTGCTGTTCCTGATGTGGTTTCATTGCTTGAGCAAATTAGCACATCTCCTGGTACTTGGTATACAGGTACTGATCTGGCCAATGCCTTTTTCTCGATACCAATTTCAAAGAACCATCAGAAGCAGTGTGCCTTCAACCTACAAAGCCAACAGTATATTTTTACAGTGCTTCCTCAGAGGTATATCAGCTCCCCGGCACTATGTCATAATTTAGTCCGTAGGGATCTTGATCACCTTTCTCTTCCAAAAGACATCACACTGGTCAAATTACATTGATGACATTATGATGATTAGATGTAGTAAGGAAATAGTATCAATGACTCTAGACTTACTGGTGAGACATATGCGTGCTAGAGGTTGGGAAATTAACCCAACAAAAATTCAAGCACCTTCCACCTCAGTGATATTTCTAAGGGACCATTGGTGTGTGGCATGTCGAGATGTTCCTACTAAAGTGAAGGATAAGTTATTGTATCTGGCTTCCTCCACAACTAAAAAGGAGGCACATTTGTTGGGCCTCTTTGGATTTTGGAGGCAACATATCCCGCATTTGGGTGTGTTGCTCTGGCCTATTTATCAAGTGACTTGGAAAGGTGCTAGTTTTGAGTTGGGCCCAGAACAACAGGAGCCTCTGCAACAGGTTCAGGCTGCCGTGCAGGCTGCTCTGCCACTTGGACCATATGATCCAGCTGATTCAATGGTGCTTGAAGTGTCTTTAGTAGATAGAGATGCTGTTTTGTGTCTTCGGCAGGTCCCTATTGGTGAATCACAATGCAGATCCTTGGGATTTTGGAGCAAAGCCCTGCCGTCCTCTGCAGATTACTACTCTTCTTTCGAGCAACAGATTTTAGCCTGTTATTGGGCTTTAGTAGAGACTGAACACCTAACCATGGGCCACCAAGTCACCATGAGGCCTGAGCTGCATATCAGGAACTGGGTGTTGTCTGACCTACAGAGTCATAAAGTTGGATGTGCACAGCAGCACTCCATCATTAAATGGAAGTGATATATCAGAGATCGGACTCAATCAGGATCTGAAGGCACAAGATAGTTGCATTTGGAAGTGGCCCAAATGCCTATGGTCTCCACTCCAGTCACATTACCTTCCTTCTCCCACTCTGCACCTATGGCCTCACAGGGAGTTCCTTATGATCAGTTGACTGAGGAAGAGAAAACTTGTATCTGGTTTACAGATGGTTCCATGTGATATGCAGGTATCATTCAAAAGTGGACAGCAGCAGCACTGTAGCCCCTTTCTGGGACTTCCTTGAAGGACAGTGGCAAAGGGAAATGCTCCCACTGGGCAGAATTTTGAGCTGTGCATATGGCTGTTCACTTTGCATGGAATAAGAAATGGCCAGATGTACGATTATATACGAATTCATGGTCTGTGGCTAATGGTTTGTCTAGATGGTCTGGAACTTGGAAGGGGCATGATTGGAAGATCGGTGACAAGGATGTATGGAGAAGAGGTATGTGGATAGATCTCTCTGAATAAGAATTAGGTATCTTAATAAGAATTAAGATATCTCTGCCTTTTGTGAATGCCTACCAAAAAGTGACCACAGCAGAGGAAGATTTTAACAATCAGATGGATAGAATGACACATTCAGTGGAAACCAGCCATCCTTTTTCCCCAGCTGCACCTGTCATTTATTTATTAATGGGCTCATGAACAAAGTGGCCATGGTGGCAGGGATGTAGGTTCTGCATGGGCTCAGCAACATGGACTCCTGCTTACCAAGGCAGATTTGGCTACCACCACTGCTCAGTGCCGAATCTGCCTTCAGCAGAGACCAACACTGAGTCCGCGATATGGAACCATTCCTTAGGGTGATCAGCCAGCAACATGGTGGCAGGTTGATTACATTGGAGCACTTCCATCATGGAAAGGACAGCATTTTGTTCTTACTGGAATAGATTCTTATTCTGGATATGGGTTTGCCTTCTCTGCACACAATGCTTCTGTCAAAACTACTATCCATGGACTTACAGAAGGCCTTATCCTCCATCATGTTATCCCACACAGCATTGCTTCACATCAAGGGACTCACTTCACAGCAAATGAAGGGCGGCAATGGGCCTATCCTCATAGAATTCACTGGTCTTACCATGTTCCCCATCATTCTGAAAGAGCTGGCTTGATAGAACAATGGAATGGCTTACTGAAAACACAATTTTTGTGACAACTAGGTGGCAATACCTTGAAGAGTTGGGACAATGTTCTCCAGGAGGCTGTATATGCTCTAAACCAGCATCCAATATATAGTTCTGTTTCTCCAATAGCCAGGATTCATGGGTCCAGGAACCAAGGGGTGGAAAGGGAAGTGGTACCACTCACTATTATCCTTAGTGACCCACTCAAAGAATTTTTGCTTTCTGTCCCTGCTACCATATGCTCTGCAGGTCTGAAGATCTTAGTACAAAGGGAAGAACACTCCCACCTATAGACAATACTGATTGCATTGAACTGGAAGTTAGGAACGTCACCCAGCCATTTTGGCTTCCTCATGCCTCTGGATCAATAGACAAAGAAGGACATTGCTGTACTATCTGGTGTGATAGATCCTGATTACCAAGGGAAAATTGGATTGACTTTACATAATGGATATAAAGAAGAATATGTCTGGAATAAAGGAGATTCCTTAGGACGTCTCTTAGTATTACTATGTCCTGTGATTAAAGTCAATGGAAAATTACAGCAACCCAATTCTGATATGACTGCTAATGGCCCAGACCCTTCAGGAATGAAGTTTAGGTAACCTCACCAGGCAAAGAACATTGATCAGCTGAGGTTCTTGCTGAAGGCAAGAATGGTTGGTGGGAGAATGTCATTCTGAATACCAGCTATGACCACTTGACCAGTTGCAGAAATGAGAACTGTGATTGCTATATTTCTTCATTGCATATGTGCATCAAATATTTTTGTTTCCTTCTGTTATGAACTGTGCAATGTAAATAAGGTTAATGTGTTTCAGTTGTACGTGTGTTAGTGTATCATGTTAGGCACGAATATGACTTTATAATTGTCCTTATGTAGAGATCATATATGGTTAAGAAGATGTGTACAACTGCCAAGTTGACAAGGGGTGGACTGTGACAGTTGGACCTGTGTGTCAACTTGGCTGGACCACAATTCTGTGTGTTTTAAGCAGTTGTGATGTGGTTATTCCCATGATGGGAACAGATGAATATGTTTTGAGCAGCCAATCCATTGAAAGGGAGTTTCCTTAGGGGTGTGGCCTACTTCCAGTGTATTTATGGATATCATTGGAAAAGAGACTTTCTTCTGTGGATCAGGATTCTGTTGTGCTGCCTACAACTGTCCATGAGCGAACAATCCACCATTCGGCCTGGAGATCTTAGATTCATCATTCTTTGGAGTCAACAGCCAGGATACTGCCTGCCAACCTTGAGCTCCTCAGCCTCTGCAGCTGCGTGAGTCAGGAAAAGCCTCCAGCTGAATGTTTGATCCAAGAACTTTGGGCTTGTCAGCTTCTATAAGTGTTGATTCATTTTCCTAAGATAAATTTCTCTTTCTCTCTATATATATAAGTTTTGCTGGTTTTGTTTCTCTAGAGAACCCAGTCTAACATAGCAGCCAAATGTTTTAACTACTGGGATATCAGAGCTCTTTAATAAAACATATGTTTTACTTCCTATTTTGAGTTTCCAAGAGGTTTTTACCTTGTTATAATATCCCTTTATCTGACAATAGACTGTGAGGATGAAATTAATTTGAGATATAGTATTAATTCTTATCAAAGAAGTATTACATAACTGTATCAACATATTATAACTGGTGGTATTTGAGGTTAATTTTTACCTATTTCTTATACATCATTTAATCATTTAGAGAATACATAAAGGTAAGGGGCAAATCATACATAATATGTTTAAAATACAATTTGGTTTTACTAGTTTGGATTTTTTTTTCCTCCATCTAAAACCAAATAAATTTTTCTCATGGGATATCATCTATTCTTTTATTTATTTATTTATTTTTGCTGTGAAAATGTACCCCAAAGTGCTAGGATGCATGAAGAAAAACACAGAATCATGATGGGAGGAAGAGTCATTAACAACCTGCAAGATGCAGATGGCATAGCCTTGCTTGCTGAAAGTGAAAAGTGAAGATGACTTCAAGCACCTACTGATTATGATATATAAACTCTTCTGTATAGATTACATCTCAACATAAAGAAAATAAAAACTGTCACAACTGGACCAATAAGCAACATCATGATAAACAAAAGAAAAATTGAACTTGTCAAAGATTTCATTTTATTTGGATTCACAATCAACATCCATGAAAATAGCAGTCAAGAAATCTGGGGAAATCTGCTTAAAAAAAAAGAAAGAAAGAAAAAGAAACCTTTCAAAGTATTTAACAGCAAATAAGTTACCTGGAAGACTAAAGTTCACATAAACCAGTCCGTGGTATTTTCAATCATCTCTATGCGTGTGAAAGCCAGACAATGAATAAGGAACACCAAAGAGGAATTGATGCATTTGAACTGCAGTTTAGCAAAGAATATTGAAAATAGGATGGATTGTCAGAAGAACAAATAAATCTATCTTGGAAGACGTGCAGCCAGAATGCTTCGTAGAAGGAAAAATAGCAAGCTTTGTCTCACCAACTTAGGTCATGTTGTCAGAATGGATCAGTCCCTGGACAGTGATACCATGCTTGGCAAAGGATCAGCAAAAAAGGGGAAGACCCTCCACAAGATGGCTTGACACAGTGACTGCACAATGATGTGCTCAAGTACATCAAGGATTGGGTTGTGTGTGTGCAGAACCAGGCAATGTTTTGTCGTGTTGTCCATAGGGATGCTATGAGTTGAAGAATATTCAATGCATTTAATAACAAAATAGTAAATCAAAGTAAATATCAAAGAAATTATTTTAATTTCTCATTACATCACATTGATTAAATGTTGTTGTTGTTAGGTACCATCAAGTCAGCTCTGACTCATAGCAACCCTATGTACAACAGAACGAAACACTGCCCGGTCCTGTGCCAGCCTCATGGTCCTTGCTGTACCTGAGCCCATTATTGCAGCCACTGTGTCAATCCATCTATCTCATTGAGGGCTTCTTCTTCACTGAGCTCCACTCTACCAAGCATGAGATCCTTCTCCAGGGAATGGTCCCTTCTGAGAGCATGACCCAAGTAGGTGAGACAAAATCTGCCCATTCTCACTTCCAAGGAGCATTGTGGTTGCACTTCTTCCAGGACAGATTTGTTTGTTCTTCTGGCTGTCCGTGGCACTTTTCAGTATTCTTCGCCAACACCACAATTCAAAAGCATCTGCTCTTCTTTGGTCTTCCTTGTTCATTGTTCAGGTCTCACATGAGGCAATTGAAAATGCCATGGCTTGAGTTAGGCACACCTCAGTCTTCAAGGAGACATCTTTGCTCTTTGGCAGTTTAAAGAGGTCTTTTGCAGAAGATTTTCCCAGTGCAATGCACCATCTGATGTCTTGACTACTGCTTCCATTGGTGTTGATTATGGAATCAAGTAATATGAAATCTTTAACAACTTCAATCTTTTCTCCACTTATTATGATGCTGCTTATTGGTCCAGTTGTAAGCATTTTTTTTTTCTTTATGTTGAGATATAATCCATACTGCAGAAGGAAATATTTAATCTTTAATTAGCATTGACTTATTTAATATATTTTGTTCATGTATATACTTCATCTGTTTTGAATACAAATGGCTTCCTTTTTCCAAAGCATTTGACTTCTATAAACTGAGTGAATTTAACTTACTAATGTAGAGGAATAAAATACTATCTAGCATATATGAAAGGAACCATTTATATAAACTAAATTTTTTTTTTTTTTTAACAAGCATAGTACATTGCTATCTTGTGCCCCTTTAAATGAGAATCCATTAGTGGAGTATAAAACATTCAACTTTCATTTGTCTCTAAGTGTGAACATTCACGGGGGATTTGAAAGCTCTTGCCTCTTTCTCCATTTTCTCTTATTTACCTTTTCTTCCACTGATGGGAAAGCTAAACAAATTAGTTTGGAGTTTAAGACTATAATAGAAATATTTAAATAGATGTGTGGTACATACGTTACTTACATATGTGATAAAAAATAATCAATGACACAATGTTTACTATATTGAAAACACTGGAAAAGTGTTTCATTTTTTACAATGATGGAATATTTACACTAGATCAATATTCCTATTCCTCACTATGGTAATTTTTCTGTTATGGAAGGCATTAGAGAGCCAAAGGAGCCTGGAGTTAAGAAACATAGATCTCCAAGGAGAAGGTAAGCAAAGAGAAGGGGGCAAACATAATTGTTTTCCTTTCAATACATTTGGAAAATACATTAAACTGGAAAGAAGCTGAATGCTAGGCTATAAGAAGCTGAAAACCCAGGGTAGTTTTTTATCATTCCTACCAAGTTTACAAATCAAAATCTGTTTTAGGTTTAACAAACAAAGAGGAGGCTGCACTGAGCTTGGATATGTATTACGTGGATACTTCATGGCACGACTTTTGTGCACTGCTGGGAGCACTGCTGGGAAAGACATTCAGCTGTAAGTCCATTGAAGGGCTCTTCAGCCACAGAACCACCTCTCTTAAAGCAGTTTGCATTTAGAGAGAGTCTCTGCTATTTTACTCTGACAGAATAACTGTAATATGATGTTTCTCATTCAGAGATCCTATTAGAGTGGAATGAGGCAGAAATTTCTCCCTCAAAGCTCAACTATTCTCTTCACTTATTCTTCTTTTCCACCTCCCTTCACAGTGGCTCATATTGAAAACAAAACAAAACAAAAAAAACCATAATGAACATCCTGTATACTAACCAGAATGTGGAATGTGTGCAATATGAATCTAGGAAAAGTGCAAGTTGTCAAAAATGAAAGGAATGTTTGGAGATTGATATCCTAGGATCTAGTGAGATGAACTAGACTGCTATTGACCATTTTGAATCAGACAGTCATATGGTCTCCTATGCCTGAAATTTGGAGATGAATGGAATCATATTCATTGTTAAAGATTTTAAACACATCATCACAGTAGGACACACCGATAGACAATTTGTCTCCCTTATCTGTTCGAAACCTCTCCAACCTCCTGTTACCTGGATCCTTGCCACTGCCTCCTCTCTCTGTCCCGGTCCCCCTGGCTTTTTTCTCTCCTTTTCCCCTACTTTTCCTCCTTGCAGCTCCTGGGGCATGGCATGGTGTCTCTCCCCTCCCCTGGATCCCTGCCACTGCTGACTCCTCAAAATACTGGTTAATGTAATGCAAATGTTGGAAACTCATGGGACTTGTCAAATGTACTACATCTATGTCTGATGCATCTGAAAGAGACTATGGAGAAGATCAATATCATCAGTCAGAGCAAAGCCAGAGGCCAACTGCAGAAAAGACCATCAAATTCTCATAGCATCTTCAAATTGATGCTGAAGAAAATTAAAAACAGGTCCATGAGAGCTAAAGGACAACTTTGAGTATATCTCACATGAATTTAAACAATAGATTTGAAGCTCAAGAATAGATTTGACACACAGCACTAAAGACCAAAGAGCAAACAAGTTGTGTGATGACACAAAAAACATGATTCATAAAGAAAGCATAAGATCATTAAAAATAAAGCAAAGACCAAAGTGCATGTCATAAGAGACTCCGAATGTTTCTGTTGAAAAAAGAGGAAATAAAGCAAACAGATGAAAAAGTGAACTAAAGTAGTAGAGCATAAGATTTCAAAGGGTGGCTAGAGAAGAGAAAATATTTTGATGAAATGTGCAAAGGCTTTGAGTTAGAAATGCAAAAGGGAAGAAAAAACATGCTTGACACTTCTCAAGTTGAAAGAATTGAAGAAAAAAAAAAATCAATCTTCGAGTTGCAATGTTGAAGTACTCTGTGGCCAAAATATTTAACAAGCCATGAACCATCACAAGAAATGGAAAAAATGCAGTCACAGTATTAAAAAAAAAAAAAAAAAAAAAAAATGAGATGTATCAACAGAAGGATGCAATGTTGGAAGCATTCACTTTTCTATGCCAAGAAATTTGGAAGACAACTACCTGCCCAAGCAACTGGAAGTGTTTCATTTTTTCTCCCATTCCAAAGAAAGATGATTAAACAAATACATATTATTGAACAATACCATTATCATCACACAAAATTAAAATTTTGATGAAGATAATTTAGAAACAATGCAGCAGTCCATTGACTGAGAAGTGCCAGAAATTCAAGCCAGATTCAAAAGACTATAGGGAATAAGGGTTATCATTTATGATATCAGATTGATCTTGGCTGAAAGCAAGAGTACGAGGAATATGTTTGTTGTTGTTGTTAGTTGCCATTGAGTCCGTTTCAACTCATAGTGACTCCATGTACAATAAAACAAAACACTGCCTGGTATGCATCATCCTCCAATTCATTGTGTTTTCTCTGAGCACACTGTTGCAGTCACTGCGTCAATCCACTTCACTGAATGCTTCCCTCTTTTTCTCTGAGCCTCTCTGCATGATGTCCTTCTCCAGGGACTGGTCTCTCCTAACATTTTCAAAGTATATGAGGTGATGTCTCAACATCATTGTTTCCAAGGAGAATTCTGGCTGTTCTACCAAGACAGATTTGTTTGTTTTACTGGCAGTCCATGGTTTATTCAACATTCTTTGCCAACACACAATTCAAAAGGATAAATAATTCTTCAAATTTGCTTTTCCACTGTTCAGCTTTTGTGTGAGTTAAGGTGATTGAAAACATATGGCTTGGACCAGGTACGTGTGTATCCTCAAAGTGACATTTCTACTTTTTAACTTTAAAGAGGGAAAGACAATATAACAGAAGTGTGTCACCAGCACAATATCAATAAGGAAAAAGAAGACACAGAGAGATGCACAAGACGTACAGAAAATAAAGGTAAATAGTATTACCTACCTAATCCTTCATTATCAGTAATAATAAACATTAATATATGGGAGAGTATATAGGGATACAGGCAAGAAGGCTAAATAAAGAGATATTTTACAGTGTGATACACCATTTGATTGCCTGAGCGCTGCATCCATGAACATTGATTTTGATTACAAGAAAACAAAATCATTTACAACCTAAACATTTCCCATTTTTACCATGATATTACCTATTGATCAGTTGTATGGATTTTTATTTTATGTATATCGAGACCATAATCCATACTGAAGACTTTAATCTTTGATATTCATCAGTAAGCACTTTCAGTCGTCTTCACTTTCACTGTGAATGATTATGCCATCTGCATATCTCGCAGATTGTTAATGAGTCTTCCTCCAATCCTGATGTCATGATCTTGATATAGTCCAGCTTCCAGTATTATGGGTCAAATATGCAAATTGAACTAATAGGGTGAAATGTTGATACACAGCATCCCAGATTTTATACCACACAGTATTTCCTTGTTCTGTATGAACCAGTCTTTTGGTATATGTACAGGTTGCTCATGAGCACAATTTAGCCTTATGAAATCCCCAGTCTTTGCAATGTTATCGATAACTTGTTCTTACCTACACAGTCAAATGTCTTCACATAGTCTACACAACACAATATCTTTCTGGTATTCACTTTTCTCAGCCAAGATCCATCTGATATCAGCAATGATATCCCTCATTCACTTTCTTTTCTAAATTCAGTTTGGATTTCTGTCAGTTCTGTCAATGTACTACTGCAAACATTTTTGAGTTATCATCAAATATTTTTAGTTGTGTAAGATATTAAATATGCATATATGTGTGTGTGTGTGCATGTGTAATAATTTCTGCTTTCTTTTGGCTGTTGGATTTCTTTTCTTTGGAATAGACACAAATATGTTTCTTTCCCAGTCAGTTGGCCAGGTATCTGTAATCCACGTTTCATGGCATAGACGAGTGAGCACTTCCAGCATTATAAACATTTATTGAAATATCTCCATGGGTATTGTTTCAGAAATATGTTTACCTGTGTTTATTGATTATGCAAAGTCATTAGATTGTGTGAATAACAACAAATCATGGATAAAATTGACTAACATTGTCATTGCTATTACTGGTAACAAGAATGAAAATTCCAGAACACTTAATCATGTTCACCTGGAGCCTGTACATTGTCTGAGAGGTAGTCTTTCGAATGGAAAAATGGGATACTTCATGTTTTTGGATTGGGAAATGTGTCTGTCATCCATTCATGTTTTCACTATATTTACTCAATCTGTAGGATGAGCAAATAATCCAAGACTCTGGACTATTTGAAGTGGATGGCATCAGGATTTCAGGAAGGTTCATTAATAACCTGTGATATGTGAATGATGCAAATTTGCATGCTGAAATAGAAAAGAACTTGAAGTGCTTGCTGATGAAGATCAAATACCACAACATTCAGTTTGAATTGTTGTTGTTGTTGTTGTTAGGTTCTGTTGAGTCATCTCCAACTAATAGTGAGCTCATGTACAGCAGAACAAAGCATTGCCCAGTCCTGTGCCAGACTCACAGCCTTTACTATACCTGATCCCATCCTCGCAGTCACTGTGTAAATCCATCTTGTTGAGGGCCTTCCCCTTTTTTGTTGTCCCTCCACTTTGTCAAGAATGATATCCTTCTCCAGGGAATGATCCCTTCTTACAGCACAACCGAAGTAGGTGAGTTGATGTCTGGACAATCTTGCTTCCAAGAGACATTCCAGCTGCACTTCTTCCAGGACAGATTTGTTAGTTCTTTTAGCAGTCCATGGTACTTTCAGCATTCTTAGCCAACACCACAACTTGAAAACATTGACTCTTCTTCAGTTTTCCTTTTTCATTGTACAGTTCTCACATGAATATGAGGTAATTTGTAGCACAGTGTGTAAGGCATTTGACTGATATCCAGAAGGCTGGTGGTTCGAACACACCAGCCACTCCTCGTAAGGAAGGTTGAGCAATCTACTTCTGTAGTGATATCATCTCAGAAAACCCAAGTGGGGTCACTATGCATCAGATCCAACTCGATGGAAGGGAGTTTTGTTTTTATTTTTTATTTTTTATTTTTTTGGTTTGATTGTTTCAAGCACATCTTGGTCTTCAAGGAAACATCTTAGTTCTGCAGCACTTGAAAGATTTGCAGCAGATTTTCCCAGTGCTATATGACTTCTGATAGCTTGACTGCTGCTTCCATTGATGTTGATTGTAGACCCAGGTATTATGAAGTCTTTGACTACAATCATTTATTCATTTATCATGATGCTGCTTATTGGTCCTGTTGTGAGGATTTTGTTTTCTTTATATTGAGATGTAATCCATAATGCAGACTGTAGTCTACAATCTTCATCAGTAAGTGTTTCAAGTCATCCTCACTTTCAGTGAGCAAAATTCTGTTGTCTGCATAACTCAGTTTGTTAATGAGTCTTCCCCCAATCCTGATGTCATGTTCTTCTTCATATAGTCCTAGTTTCTTGGATTATTTGCTCAACATACATATTGAATAATTATGGTGAAAGGACACAATCCTGACACACTCTCTTCTTGATTTTAAATCATGCAGTGTCCCCTTGTTCTCTTTGAATGACAGTCTCATGGCCTATGTACAAGTTCCTCATGAGCACAATTAAGTGTTCTGGAATTCCCATTCTTCTCAAGGCTATCCATAATTTGCTATGATTCACACAATTGAATGGTTTTCATAGTCAATAAAACACAAGTAAATATCTTTCTGGCATTCTTTGCTTTGAGACAAGATCCATCCAACATCAGCAATGATATCCCATGTTCCACATCCTCTTCTGAATCCAGCTTGCATTTCTGGCAGTTCTCTGTCAATATACTGCTATAAATGTTTTTTGAATTTTATTCAGTAAGAATTTACCAGCATGCAATATTAATGATATTGTCCAATAATTTCCACATTCTGTGGGATCACCTTCTGTTGGAATGGGTACAAATATGGGTTTCTTCCAGCCAGGTGGCCAGGTCACTGTCTTCCAAATCTCTTGGCACAGCCAAGTGAGTGCCTCTAGTGAGGCATCCATTTGTTGAAATATCTCAATATGTGTCCTCTCAATTTCTGGAACCTTGTTTTTCTTCACTTCCCTCAGTGCAACTTCAACTTCTTCCTCCAGTACTATTGGTTCTTGATCATATGCCAGCTCCTCAAATGGAAGAATATTAACCAATTCTTTTTGGTATAGTAACTCTGTGCATTCCTTCCATCTTCTTTTGATTTTCCCTGCATCATTTAGTATATTACCCATAGAATCTTTCAATATTGCAACTTGAGGCTTACATATCCTCTTCAGTTATTTCAGCTTCAGAAATGCTGAGTGTGTTCTTCCCTTGACTTTCCAACCCCATGTCTTTGCACATTTCATTATAATAATTGACTTTGTCTTCTCAAGCTGCTCTTTGAAACTGTGTGTTTAGCTTGTTTATGTTGACATTTATTCCATTTACTTTAGCTACTCTCCATTCAAGGGCAAGTTTCAGAGTCTTTTCTGACATCCATTTTGTTCTATTCTTCCTTTCCTATCTTTTTAATAACTTTTTGCTTTCTTCATGGATGATGTTCTTAATGTCATCCCACAATTCCTCTGGTTTTCGCTCATTGTGTTCAATGCATCAATTCTATTCTTTAAATGGTCTCTAAACTTAGGAATGATATAATCAAGGTCATATTTTGGCTCTTGTCAACTTCTTTTACTGTTCTTCAACTTCAACTTGAACTTGCATATGAG
>NW_006922912.1:79007-81102 GCF_000298275.1 Orycteropus afer afer | reverse complement strand
TGTCTCTCCTCACCTGTAACCTTGGGGCTGACTGCTCTTCTGTCTGGCTTCCTGGCTTTTTATCCCCTTTCTCCTGCTCTTCTGGCCTGCTACTCTTGGTGGGCCTGAGTTGCCTCTCCTCACCTATTCCTTTCAGCTGACTGCTCTTCTCTCTGGCTTCCCTGCTTTTAATCCCCTTTCTCCTGCTCTTCCCGCTTGCTACTTCAGGCATCCCTGAGTTATCTCCCTTCACCTGTAACCCTGGGGCTGCAGCAAAATTATACTTTTTATGAATGTTATGTGCTCATTATTGTTTGGGTGTCCTATGGATGGTTGGGTCATTTTATGAACTAAGGAACTAAAGCTGAGGGAGATGTCACCATCAAGATTGTTTTCCATACCTGTATGCAGGAAAAGATAGATCTAGAGTCTCTAACCTACAATAAAATAACCTGGCTCAGAAATTACATCCGGTACTACTTTTCTTATTTTAAATAATTTATTCTCTTTTTGTTGTTGTTGAAAATATACACAAGAAAAATATACACCATTTCAAATTTCTACATGTACAATTAAATGACCTTGACTTCATTCTTTGAGTTGAGTGATCATTCTCACCTTCCTTTTCTGAGTTGTTCTTTCATCATTTACATTAATTCATGACACTTAAAGATCCTGTCTAATTTCCAGTTGCTCTTCACATTAATTTAATCCCATTTCTGAGTTCTTCATTTCATTGGGCTAAGAATTTGGTCATGATTAGGAAGAATTCTAAAAGGCCCCTGGAGTCTTATAGAAAGGTAATGCAAAAGACAATGCCCTCTAGTCTTGTTAACTTTGGTCTTTGTTAAGATGCTGGCTAGCACCACAGCATATACCCTGAGGATCTTGGATCTCTTCAACCTTTGGGCTATGTTTGGAATGTGAGGAAACTTGGTGGGATATTTTTGGCCCTTTGTCTCTTTTCAGGGCTAGAGGAGACAATAGAGTATAGTGATTGAGGGAATGATGCTTGGAGCCAGACCATCTGGGTTTATATCCTTGCTCTGTTACTTAGAAGTTGCAGATATTGGAAAAATTACTCATTAACTTTATGCCACAGTTTATCCATCAGTGAAATGGTGATAATCATGTATCTACTTATATAAGTTAGTTTTAAGCATTTTTAGTTTCTATCAAAACAGCTCTGAATCATAGTGACTTTATAACCCCACCCCTCCCTGGGTGAAAAAAAAAAAATGCCATTGAATCAAATCCAACTCAGAGACCTTATAGGACAGGGTAGAACTTCTCCAAAGGATTTTCAAGGCAATGAATCTTTATGGAAGCAGTTTGCTTCATTTTTCTCCTGTGGAATATCTAGTGGGTTTAAATCACTGTCCCATGAAACTATGACCTTAAGCCTCCAGATCAAGAAATCAAATCCCATAGGCTTTTTTTTTTTTTTTTTTTTTTAAGCAGCCTAATACTTTAACAACAGCATCACCAAACCTCCCTTTAGTGACATATATATGTAAATGATTTCTAGATCTGTCTAGTTTTTAAGTGTGTTGTTGTTATTGTTATTTGCTATTGAATGAGACTCGACTCTTAGCAACCCCTCCTTAGATTTCCGAGGCAGTATAACTACAGAAGTAGATTTCCCAATCTTCCTTCTGAGGAGTGGCTAGTAGGTTTGAACCGCCAGCCTTCTGGTTAGCAGTCAAGTGCCTTAGGCACTATGTTACCAGAGCTCCTAGTTCTTAAGTAGTTGGTGTTAATTGTTATTACTGTTATGATTGTTATCAGTCCCTTCTAGGGCTGATTTCTCTCTGAGTGTAAGCACACGCACACCTTTACTGTTGTGTGGCTTCAGAATATTGACCCCAGCTCCTCACAGGCTCTCTTCCTTCACCCACTTTTATCTTTTAATAAAAGCTCCTCAATGAGTTTGTTTTTGTTGTTAGGTGGTGTCAAGTCAATTTTCACCTCATAGCAAATCACAGAGAACTTCCAGAAGTTCAAGCCAGATTCAGAAGAGGACGTGGAACGAGAGATATCATAGCTGTTGTCAGATGGATCTTGGCTCAAGGCAAAGAATTCCAGAAAGATATTTACTTGTGTTTTATTGACTATG
>NW_006922912.1:76473-77776 GCF_000298275.1 Orycteropus afer afer | reverse complement strand
GTGAAGTCCACATGTATGGCTGCCATTTGTGTTGTTGAAAACAGATATTTGCCATAAATAAGTCATTGATCTTGAAAACTTCTATCATGCATTCTCCAGTGTTATTTCTATCACCAAGGCTAACTTTTCCAACTACCAGTGATTGTTCTTTGTTTCCACCTTTTGCATTCCAGTCACTAGTTAGAATCAGCATATCTTGATTGCATGTTTGGTCAATTTCAAATTTCAGAAGTTAGTAAAAATCTTTAATTTCCTCATCTCTGGCTTTGGTGTTTGGTACATAAATTTTAATAGTACTAGTATTAACTGGCTTTCCTTGTAGGAGTATTGATATTATTCTATCTCTGAAAACATTGTACTTCAGGACAGATCTTGAAACATTCTTTGTGATGATTAATGTCACACCATTCTCTTCAATTTGTCATTCCCGACGTAATGGAACATATGGTTACCTGATTCAAAATGGCCAAAACCTGTCCATTTCAGCTCACTAATCCCTAGGATATCAATCTTTATGCATTCCATTTCATTTTTGACAACTTCCAATTTTTCTAGATTCATACTTTGTATATTCCACATTCAAATTATCAATGGATGTATGCAGTTTGTTCTTCTAATATTGAATTGTGCCACTTCAGAAAATGGAAGCCCCCAAAGCTCTACTTTATCTGTATCCTTAAGGTGGGCTCTATTCTGATTAGGCAGCTCTTTTCCAGTCATATTTTGAGTGCTGTCTGAACTGTGTGGCTCATCTTCTTGCACAGTATTGGACAATATTTCAGGGCTATTCATAAAATTTTCAGTAATATATGACACAGTGTTTCACTATTATTCATAAGGCTATCACTGGTCAATTCTTTGAGAAATGGATGGTTTCTTCCATCTTCCAAGTCTGTCTCAGTCTGGAAGTTCCACCTAAACTGATCCACCAAGGGCACCGCTGGTGGCACAGCTTCCAGTCTCACAGCAATACGCAAGCTACCACAGTACGACAAACTGACAGATAAGTTCATCTCCCTTAGCTGTTCCAACCACCCCAGTCACATCCTAGGCTTCCCCCTATCTGTTCTTGCTGGCCATGTCTGGTGCTGCTCCCTGCAACCTGGGGGCTGTCCCCCAGGTGCCTTACCAGTTCTGCAAATTGGCCCTATGAGTTTGAATTACACATCAACATGAAGAAAAGTTGGACAATTAATAAGGAACACCAAAAAAATATTGATGCAGTTGAATTATAGTGATGTTGTTTTGTTGTTAAGTGTTGTCTAGTCATTTCCAACTCATAGTGAAATCATGCACGGCAGAA
>NW_006922912.1:46523-70327 GCF_000298275.1 Orycteropus afer afer | reverse complement strand
GTGAGAGCTGGACAATGAATAAGGAAGACTGAAGAAAAGTTGATGCTTTTGAGTTGTGGTGCTGGCGAAGAATGCTGAAAGTACCATGCACTGCTAAAAGAACTAACAGATCTGTCCTGGAGGAAGTGAAGCCAGAATGTTCCTTTGAAGCAAGAATGGCCAGACTTCATCTCACCTATTTTAGTCATGTTGTAAGAAGGGACCATTCCCTGGGGAAAGATGTCATGCTTGGTATGGTGGAGGGTCGACGAAAGAGGGGGAGGCCTTCAAGGAGATGGATTGACATGGTGGCTGCGATGATGGGCTTATATATAGCAGGGATTGTGGGGTTGGCGTGGGATCGGGCAGTATTTCATTCTGCTGTGCATGGGGTCGCTATGAGTAGGAAACGACTTGATGGCACTTAATAACAACAACAACAGCAACTCCTTGCGACAGAGCAGAACTACCCCATAGGGTTTTCTTGGCTGTAATCTTCAAGGGCCACCACTCATCTGTCAGTTTATTGTACTGTGATGGCTTGTGAGTTGCTATGAGGCTGGAATCTATGGCACTAGTGTTTCAAGTACCAGTGGGGTTACCCAAGGTAGACAGATTTCAGCAGAGCTTCCAGACTAAGACAGACTGGAAGAATGGGGGTCATCCACTTCTCAGAGAATTGGCCAGTGAAAATACTATGAAGATCAGTGACATACTGTCTAACATATTACTGGAAAACTGTATCAATAGCCCTGAAACATTGTATGGTGTAGTGCCAGAAGAGGAGTCCCTCATGTCAGAAGACACTCAAAATATGACAAGTGAAAAGTTGCCTGCACAAAGTAGAGTCAATTTTAATGACATGGATGGAGTAAAGATTTCAGGATATCCATTTACTGGTGTGGCATAACTCAAGATGGTAAGAAACAACTGCAAATATTCATTAATAATCATAATATGGAATTTATGAAGTATGAATGTAAGAGAATTGGGTGTTGTCAAAAAGTAAATGTGATGCATGAAGATCAATATCCTAAAATTTAAGCTGAAATGGTTTTGGCAATTTTTGAATCAGACAAACATATGATCTACTAGGTGGGGAATAATAAATTCAAGAGGAATAGCATGGCATTGATTGTCACAAAGAATGTTTCAAAATTGATCAAGAAGTACAATGCTCTCAGTGATAGGATAATGCAATGGCGTAGTGCCTAAGACACTTGACTGCTTACCAGAAAGCTGGCAGTTCAAACCCACCAGGCATTCCTTGGAAGGAAGATTGGACAATCTACTTCTGTAGTGATACTGCCTTGGAAACCCAAGGAGGGTTTGCTATGAGTTGGAACTGACTTGACGGCAGTGAGTTTACAAGGAACTGCAGTGGATATTACTGTTATTCAAATTAACACACCAACCACCAATGACAAAGATGAAGAAATTGAAGATTTTTACCAACTTCTGCAGTCTGCAATTAACCAAACATGCAATCAAGATATGTTGATTATCACTCTTGATTGGAATGCAAAACTTGGTAACAAAGGAGAGTCATCAGTAGTTGGAAAGTAGGGTCTTGGTGAAAGAAATAAAGCTGAATGATAGAATTTTTCAAAATCAATGACTTATTCATTGAAAATACCTTTTTTTAACCACATAAATGGCAACTATTCATGTGGACTCCACCAGATGGAGTACACAGGTATCAGATTGACTATATCTGTGAAAGAGTCAATGGAGAAACTCAATATCTTCAGCTAAAACAAGGCCAGGAGCTGACTGTGGAACAAACCATCAACTGCTCACATGCAAGTTCAAGTTAAAGCTGAAGACAATTAAAACAAATTCAAACCAAAAAAAAAAAACAAAAACACCAAACTCACTGCCATTGAGTCGGATCTTACTCATAACAACTCCTCCTTGTGGTTCTGAGGCTGTATCACTACAGAATTAGATTGCCCAATCTTCCTTCTGAGGAGTGGTTGATAGGTTTGAACTTCTAGACTTCTGGTTAGCAGTCAAATATCTTTGGCAGTACACCACCAGAGAGCCTCGATAACCAAAATATTGCCTTATTCTTCAAATATCACCTCCTGAATTTAGAGATATCTAAAGAACAGATTTGACCCATTGAACACCAATTATCAAAAAACAGGAATTGTGGGATGACATCAAGAACATCATCCATGAAGAAAGCATAGCTCATTAAAAAGACAAAAAAGGAAGAAAAGACCAAAATGGATGTCAGAAGAGATTTTGAAACTTTCCCTTGAATGGAGAGAAACTAAAGCAAATGGAAGAAATGATGAGATAAAAGAGTTGAACAGAAGATTTCAAAGAGCAGCTCAAGAAGGAAAACAAAAGTATTATAATGAAATGTTCAGAGAGCTGGGGTTATAAAACCAAAGGAAAAGAACACAGTTGGCATTTGTCAAGCTGCAAGAACAGAAAAAAAATAGTCAAATCTGGAGTTATTGTATTGAATCATTCAAAGAGCAAAATATTGAATGATGTAGGAAATTTAAAAAAAAAGAAAAGTGGAAGGAATACACAGAGTCACTGTACAAGAAAGAATTGGTTGTTGTTCATCTCTTTCAGGAGGAGGTGGCATATGATCAAGTACCAATGTTATTGAAGGAGGAATAGGAATTTGAGCTGTACTGAAGGTATTGGCAAAAACACAGCTCCAGAAATTGAGGAAATACCCATTGATGGTACCTGTGCTGAGGCACATACTTACCTATGTCAAGTAATTTGGAAGATAGCTACCTGGCAACCTGACTGGATAGGATCTATGTTTGTACCCATTCCAAAGAAAGGTGAACTCAGAGAATGTGGAAATTACCAAACAATATCATTAATATCACATGAAAGTAATATCTTGCTGCAGATAACTCAAAAATGGTTGCAGAAGTATATTGACACTGAATTTTCAGAAATGTAAGCTGGATTCAGAAGAGCATATGGAACTAGGGATATCTTTGCTGGTGTCAGATGGATTTTGACTGAAAGCAAAGCATACCAGAAATATGTTTACTTATGCTTTATTAACTATGCAGAAGCAGTCAATTGTTTGGATCATTATAAGTTATGGATAACATTGTAAAGAATTGGAAATTCCAGAATACTTAATTATGTTCATGAATACCTTGTACCTAGACCAGGAGGCTGTCATTTGAAGAGAAGAAGGGGATATTGTATGATTTAAAATCAGGAACTCTGTGTGTCTGTGTTGTATCATTTCACCATACTTATTCAATCTCTAGGCTAAGCAAATAATCTGAAATACTAGATTATATGAAGATGAATGCAGCATCAGTATTTGAGGAAGATTCATTAACAACCTACCATATGTAGATGACACAAACTTGTTTAGTGAAAGTGAACATGACTTGAAGCACTTACTGTGAAGATTAAAGACTACAGTCTGTAGTATTTATTACACCTCCATGTAAAGAAAATGAGATTCCTCATAAATTGACCCATAAGTAGCATCATGATAAATGGAGATAAAAGTTTTATATTGTCAAAAATGTCATTTTACTTGGATCAACAATCAACACCCTTGGAAGCACCCATCAAGAAATTAGTATTTGTATCGCACTGGGCAAATCTACCCCAAAAGATCTCTTTAAAGTGTTAAGAAAATAAGTGTCTCTTTGAAGAATGATTTATCCCTAACCCAAACCATGGTATTTTCAATCACCTCATGTGTATGTGAAAGCTGGAAATTGATTAAGGAGGACCGAGGAAGAGGTGATGCTTTTGAGTGATGGTGTTGGCAACGAATACTGAAAATACCATTGAGTTCCAAAAGAACAAATAAGTATGTTGTAGAAGAAGTGCAGCCAGAATGTTGTTTGGAAACAAGAATGGCCAGACTTCAGAAGGGACCATTCCCTGGAGAATGATAGTATGTTTTTTAAAGTGGAGGGTCACCGAAAAGGGGAAGAGGGGAAGACTCTCAACAAGATGGACTGTCATGGTGACTGCAATAACGGGCTGAAGTATGTCAAAGATTGAGGGATGGCATATGATCAGGCAGTGTTTCATTCTGGTGTACATAGGTTCACCATGAGTCATAGCTGACTCAACAGCATCTAACTCATTGTCAACTTGCCTGGGCTTGGTTGAGTGGCTGGGAAGCTGGATGTAGTTATTCCCCACTGTGAGATTGGCAATTAGTTCCATGGTGGAATCTCCTGGAGCAGCTGAGAAGCTGCTTTAGGGACGTGGTGTGCTTCCCAAATATAAGAAGCAGCTTTGGGAATGGTCTCTAGCTAATGGCACGCTTGAACCCTGCATGTAGCTGAGTCATTGCTCAGCAGCCTGCCATGCTCTGCTGATCTTGGGACTTTCAATGGACTTGAATTAATGGCCTGCTGTGTGGTTTGGTAACATCAGGACTGTGCCTTTCTTTCTTTCTTTTTTTACATTTTATTTTAAGGGTTTGTTTTACATTCAACCTTATGTGTATATTTAGTTTCACTCCCCATTTACCATGTCCAATCCTAACCCAATCTCCTTGCCTCCCTGCCCAGTAGCCCTCCCTTTGTGTCCTGCATAGTTATGCACTACTGTTTGTCCTACATTTCCACCATGTGAATGTTGTCCCTCTGGTGCCCCATGATCTATTGCTCTAAGGGATGTATTTCCAAAAAGTATGTGGGTGCATCACCCTGGGTTGAGTGGTCTGCATGTACATCTTGTTAACTATTGGGCGCAACAGTGTCCAGCTACCAATGCCAACCACTCAGGAGAGGATCAAATCTGGAGATTCTGGATAGAGTGGATGGACTGTGCCTTTTTATGTGTCAGCCTTGGGCTTGTCAGTCTCAGCAGCCAGAAGCTGTCTGAGTGAAGAAAAGCCTGGAGCTTCAGTGGGCTGGAAGCAGGAGGCAGAGCTGAAGCCCAAGGTTGAGGGGCTTTCACCCAGCCTCTGGAGCCTGGCACTTTGAACTCGATCTTAAAACTTCCAAACTGTAAGAGAATAAACTCCTTTTTGTTAAAACATTTGATTTTGGGTACATTCCTGTGAGAGCAGACTTAGGTAAACAAAACAAGTAGAGTACCAAAAATATTTGACTATGTTTATTATTTTATAATGTATTGTATTCATTATAATATAATAATCAGTAGTACAACAAAGGAGGTGTAAAGTTTATAATAACTGTTGCAGAGAATGATAGAGCTAACAAAAGAAGTACAGTGTTAGCACAAGTAACACTATTTGCTAAAATGAGTATGTGAAAATGAGTAGCTTTATAATCAGGTTATATTTCCAATAGCTGATCGCCAGTTTAGTAAAAGTTTGGGGAGAACTATCATTGGGAAGAACGTGGGTAAAAAATTCAAAATTAATGTAAAAAGCATCACCTTGTGTGCTTTTGCTTATTTATTTATTTATTTTTTTGTCTTCTGTTGTAAAGAGAAGAACAGGATAAAATATAATTTATCATATTTGTAAGGAAGTGCTGGGAGTGTTAAAAATATGTAAGATGAGGTAAGGAAGATAGTGAATATTGAAGTGGTTAGAAGTAGAGGGTTTTGGGGGACAGCGAGGTAATTTGAATCCTTCTAAAACTTCCTCAACTAGCCATAAACCATCTGATAATCATGCCACTCAAGAAGGGGATCCACTACTCCTACTCTGGTGAAGAATAGCTCAGGGGCAAGCAGATTACTGTTCTCAGCATAGTTTTTATTATTTGCAACAAGTAAAGATAGAGGGAGTTGTATATATTCAAAGCATTATAGAGAGGTATAACTTCTTATTTATAGGGGCCAAGGTTAAAGCCTAGGAATGAACCTCTTGCTTCTGAAATGGTTCAGTGTAGCACATATGATGAGTTCTGGTGATTTTTATTTCCTTGACATGAGTCTCAATGTTCCAGGGTCAGCAAAAGGGTAGAAGTTCTTTCTTTGCTCATGCTTCCAAATCTGGCTAGAACCAGTTCAGAGTTAATTGCTGCAAACAGATAGGTCTGCAGGAGACAGGGTGGAGGCAGTTGCTTTCCAGTTGGGTGATTAGACATATCGTTTGGCTTATTTATGGCCTATAATGTCCCTAGGTCTCATCCTTAGGAGTGATAACAGGTTTCTTCTTTTCTTTATTTGTTTTTCCTAGATTACATGCCCTCAGACATGAGATGTTTTCTGAGATGTTTTCTAAATGGACTGGCTTCAATAAGTTATCCCCATACTGAATATGTGTTCTAAATGCCAGTTCTAATGGAGTTTCCAAATAAGTCAAGTTCTTCAAACTGAATCCTAAACCAAACTGCTAGGCCAGTGTTTCCCCTTCAGTTCCCTGTCATTTTAAACTGGAGTGTGGATTGATATAATCTACTATTTTTTCCACGCATAACGTGCCCATGTAAATAACATACACATGCATAAAATATGCATAATATTCATAGAAAACTAATGTGCAAGAGGGTTGTATGGTTTGTTAAAAATTTGTAGATGAGTGTTACTTGCATAAAAATATAGTATGCACTCTTTCATTTTGCCCTTTCATTCAAAGGTGGGGCTTTTGCTTGAATTCTTAGCAATTAATTATTATTTATTATATTAGTGATTCTTTTTTCCTAATCCTATAAATGTCAAGTTTTTATCACTGCCTGGGGCCTTGAAATTCTCTGTAGATATCATTAGTTCCCCTTTTTGGGGAGATGAAACATCCTGATGATTTAAAAAAATATTTACATCTCCCAAATCTATGTCTGTTTCTGGTTTGCCTCCTGTGTTTGTCACTTGAATCTTCTGAAGCTTTTCCCCATGACAAACTCATATCCTCAGTTCTAAAAAGATTTCTGAATGACACCTTAGACTTATGTCTAACTTCCTGTATGTCATTTACCGTTTTCTATAGCTAGCCTCTCAAGCTGTGCCTTTCCCTCCATTTTCTGTCAAAGGTAATCCCCAGTTCTTTAGTACACCACACTGGCTTCTTTTATTAAAGGCTCAAATGCTATTTCACATAAAGCCTTTCAAGACAAGTCAAGGTAGTGATTCAACACATTAACCAGTATATTTGAAAAACCATATTTTATACCTACAAAGTAAATTGCTAACTATAAATAAAGTGTATATCCATAGTATAGCTCAAAGATTATAAGAAAGTAATTTCTTATGCTAAACTAATTATCTAATAGGAATTATGTAAGATGGATATAAAAGAAAATATCATATTTGGCCTTAAAATATTGTTTTAAATATTCTAAATATTTTCCGTATTTTTCATACTGTTTTTTCTAAATTAATAGTATGTCAAATGAAAAATATGGCAGCAATTTTTCTTTTTTCATTGGTTTATGGCCTTTGTGAAGTTTAATCTCACTGTTTATGTTCTCTTAAATTATGGTGTAATAGTAAAATTAGTGCTAACACATGACTAAATGGAAGTGTTCAGTGCTTTAATTGTGCCTTCAAAATATTTTATTTATTCTAATAATGACTTTTGGGATAATAGAAAAATAATCCCCAAGTCGCTTGTTTAAAATCTGATGTTCCAAAAAAATTGTAGTTCCCAAAATATTGTGAAGCTGTTTAAGACAACACTTTAAAAATCAGATTGATACTACAATATATAACTAGAATAAGTATCCCTTTCTATAGTTCCTAATTTTCAATATTGTGTTTCTTAAAAAATTGTAAATTTAGAGAAATTTTTTGAAGTGTCTTCATAAACAAAAACATAAGATGCTTTATCCTGTCACATCTCAATTGTAAACCAAGTAATTCATATAAAATTTGTGTGGTATTAGAACAGGAAGGTACATTTCATAATATTATCAAATAAGGGGTAGACAAGATCCCTTGATAATTTGTATGACAAAGAGACAATTAAAAAAAGAATACTTAAAAAAAATATAATCTTATTATTTACGGTTCTCTAAAACATTGGTGTTCTTCAGTTAACTGTATAGCAATAGTTAAGATTCACAAATATTCCATTGCTGTAAAGAGATTATGACATAGAATACAATTTCAAATTGTCATAGTGTAGTAATGTCATGTAGGGAAGCTTTATATCAATAATTTACTTCAACATACTGAAAATAAAAAAAAAAAATATATGAATCTAGTCCAAATGTCTTCTTTTGATATTAAATGTCGGTATGTGATTTGTGGGTATATCAAAGAGCATTCTGCTTTTATTTAAATTTATCCTTGTTAGTACTCATAGGTTAAATATAAATGTTCTATAACCCCCCCCAAAAAAAGAAACTCACTGCTGTTGAGTCAGATCTGACTCCTAGTGACCTCTCCTTGGGTTTCTGAGATGGTATCACTATGGAAGTGGATTGTGCAATCTTCCTTCCGAGGAGTGACTGGTAGGTTTGAACTGCAAACCCTCTGGTTAGCAGTCAAATGCCTTAGGCACTATGCCATCAGAGCTCCTAAATGTTCCATATATTTCCATTATCAAAATACGCTTTTTTTTTGCAGATGATAAAACCATTAGTGTACATATATAAGTACCAAAATGAAGTGACCTTGAGACCTATTAGATATGTTGGGAAGAATATAAAAATGTTGTGGCATTTGATTTAGTTAATGATAATGCTTATTCAGAGGAGAAACAAAAGGAAACAACACATCTCTATCCATGAATTTATGGTTATTGAAACTTTATTTAAAAAAGAGAAATGGAAAGTTACCCATTAAACATGGTAATAATGCTTTTCTCTGGTTGGACAAGTAGTTTACAATGGAGTTAATAAATAATTGTAATCTTATTGTTTGTGTTAGTACAATGGGAATATATTATAGATATGGATTAAACATAAATTTGAAAAAAAATAATATGTATACTCCTAGATCTTTAGGGATACAAAAATATAATTTTAAAGTTATCCAAAAAAAAAGGTTATTTGTAATGATTATACTACAAAATGAAATTCCATTTATGATCTTCCCTCTGAAAACGATCTTTTTAAAAAGACAATATGTATACATATCTTTAATGAGGATGACATGATCCTCTAAACACTGTTCTAAAAGTAATCAATATCTCTAGGATCCTCTGAGAGGCCACTGCCTCACTGCCTTGATGATTCTGTCATTCCATCCTCCTGGAGGATGGGAGTAACATGCTCATCATTTCTCAAGCTGAAAGAATTGAGGAAAAAATTCAAGCCTTGAGTTGCAATATTGAAAGATTCTAAGGGCAAAATATTGAATGATGCAGGGAACATCGAAAGAAGATGGGAGGAATACACAGAGTCACTGTACCAAAAAGAACAGGTTGATCATCCATTTCAGGAGGTGGCATATGATCTAGAACCAATGGTACTGAAGGAGGAAGTCGAAGCTGCAATGAAGGAATTGGTGAAGAACAAGGCTTTGGGAATTGATGGAATACCCATTAAGATATTTCACCAAGCGGATGCCACACTGTAGGCACTCTCAGTTATGCCAAGAAATTTGGAAGACAGTTACCTGACCAACTGACTGGAAGAGATCCATATTTGTACCCATTCCAAAGAAAGATGATCCCAAAGAATGTGGAAATTATTGAACAATATCATTAATATTGCACGCAAGCAAGATCTTCCTGAAAATAATTCAAAAACATTTTCAGCAGTATATTGACAAAGAACTTTCAGAGGTGCAAGCTGGATTCAGAAGAAGAGGTGGGACAAAAGATATCATAGCTGCTGTCAGATGGATCTTGGCTCAAGCCAAAGAATACCAGAAAGATGTTTACTTGTGCTTTATTGACTATGCAAAGGCTTTTGACTGTGTGGATCATGACAAATTATGAATAACACTGAGAAGAATGGGAATTCCTGAACACTTGATTGTATTCATGAGGAACTTGTACCTTTACCAAGAGGCTGTTGTTCAAATGGAACAAGGGGACACTGCTTGGTTTAAAATCAAGAATGGAGTGCATCAGGGTTGTATCCTTTCCCATACTTATTCAATCTATATGCTGAGCAAATAATATAAGAAGCTGGGCTATATGAAGAAAAACATTGCATCAGGATTGGAGGAAGAATCATTAACAACCTGAGATACACTGATGATGCAACTTTGTTTGCTGAAAGTGAGGGTGACTTGAGAGACTTAATGAAGAAGATTGAGGAACTGAGTCTTCAGTATGGATCACATCTCAATATAAAGAAGACAAAAATTGTCACAACTGGACCAATAAGCAGCATCACTGTTGAAAAGATTGAGTCTATCAAAGAATTCACATTGCTTGGTTCTACAATCGATGCCAAAGTAACAGTGAGGACATTAGACGATGTGTAGTACTGGTCAGGTCGGCTGCAAAGGAACTCTTTCAAATGCTGTGAAGCAAGGATGTCTCCTTGAGGACTAAGTTGCCCCCGACACAGGCCATGATACTTCCAATCGCCTAGTATGCATGTGAGAGCTGGATAATGATTAAGCAAGACTGAAGAAGAGTTGATGCTTTTGAGTGTGGCACAGGTAAAGAATGTTGAAGGTACCATGGACTGCCAAATGAACTAACAGATCTGTCCTGGTGGAAGTGTGGCCGAGATGCTCCTTGGAAGCGAGGATGGCCAGACTTCACCTCACCTACTTTGGTCATGTTGTCAGAGGGGACCATTCCCTGGAGAAGGATGTCATGCTTGGTAAGGTGGAGGCTCAACAAAAGGGGGGAAGGCCTTCAACAAGATGGATTGACACGGTGTCTGTGACAATGGGCTCAAGTATAGCAAGGATCATGGAGCTAGCACGGGATTGGGAAGTGTTTCTTTCTGCTGTGCATGGGGTTGCTATGAGTCATAAATGACTCGATGGCACCTAACAACATAACAACAACAATTATCTTAAAAATGTCCAACCTGAAACATCCAAAATACGTGAAAGGAAATCTCACTATCCTTGCTTCTAAGGAGCATTCTGGCAGTCTGCCTTCCAAGACTCAGTTGTTCATTTTTCAGGCTGTACGTGGTATATTCAATATTCTTCACCAACACCATAATTCAAATGCATCAATTTTTCTTCTGTCTTCCTTATTCGTCTTCCAGCTATCACATGCATATGAGATGATTGAAAATATCTTGTTTTGAATCAGGTACACATGAACCTTCAAGGTTATATCATTACATTTTAATACTTTTCAGCAGATTTTCCAAATGCAGTATGTTTTTTGATTTTTTGACTGTCATTTCTTTGGATATTGACCGTAGATCCAATTAAAATGTTATCCTTGACAAAAACAACAGTTTCTCCATTTATCATGATGTTACTTATTGGTTCAGTTGTGGGTTTTCTTTCTTTCTTTTTCTTTCTTTTAATTGGAGTGTGATTCATACTGAAAGCCATAGTCTTTGATCATTATCAGCAAGTGCTTCAGTTTTTCTTCACTGTCAGCAAGAAAGGTTGTGTTATCTAGATATTGAAGATTGTTAAAGAGTCTTCAAATTCTGATGCATGTACTTTTTCACATAGTCCTCATACTTGGGTTATTAACTCAGTATACAGAATGAACAAATATGGTGAAATGATTCAACCCTGATTCATCTCTGATTTTAAATCATACAATATCTCCTTGTTCTATTCAAACAACTGCCTTTTGGTCTATGTACAGGTTCAGCATGAGTGCAATTAAGTGTACTGGAATTCCCATTCTTCTCAGTGTTATCCGTATTTTGCCATGATTCATATAGTCAAATGCCTTTGCCCAGTCAATAAAGCACAGGTAATCACTCTCTGGTATCCTCTATTTTTAGACAAGATCTATCTGACATTAGCATTGACAGTCATCATTTCATGCCTTACTCTGAATCCAACTTGCATTTCTGACAATTTTGTCTGGATGTACTGCTTCAACTGATTTTGAACTATTTTCACATTTTTTTTTTTTTTTTTTTTTATCTTGTGATATTAAAGATGTTGTTGTTGTTATTAGGTTCTGTCAAATCGTTTCCGACTCATAGCAACCGTATGTACAGCAGAACAAAACAATGCCAGGTACTGTGTCAGCTCCATATGATCCTTGCTATACCTGAGCCCATTGTTGCAGCCACTTTGTCAATCCATCTAGTTCAGGACCTTCTCAATTTTCCTTGACCCTCCACTTTACCAAGCATGATACCCTTCTCCAGGGAATGGTTCTTCTTACAGCATGACCAAAGTAGGTGAAATTAACTCTGGTCATTCTTGCTTCCAAGGAACATCCCAAATGTATTTCTTCCAGGACAGATTTGTTAGTTCTTTTAGCAGTCTATGGTACTTTCAGCATTCTTTGCTAACACCACAATTCAAAAGCATCTAGGCTTCTTTGGTTTTTCTTATTCATTGTCCAGCTTTCATATGTATATGAGGTGACTGAAAATACCATGGCTTGTGTCAGGTGCACCTTAGTCTTCAAGGAGGCATCTTTGCTCTTCAGCACTTTAAAGAGGTCTTTTGCAGCTGATCAGCTGATTTGCCCAGTACCATACGTCATCTGATATCTTGATTGCTGCTTCCATTGGTGTTGATTGTACTAACAAGTAACATGAAGTCTTTGACAACTTCTATCTTCTCTCCATTTATCCTGATGCTCCTTATTGGTCCTGTTGTGAGGACTTTTGTTTTCTTTATATTGAAGTGTAATCCATATTGCAGACTCTACTCTTCAATCTTCATCAGAAAGTGCTTCAAGCCACCCTCACTTTCAGCAAGCAAAGTTGTGTTGTCAGCATATTGCAGATTGTTAATGAGTCTTCCTCCAATCCCGATGCCATGTTCTTCATAGAGTCCAGATTCTTAGATTATTTGCTCAGCGTACAGATTGAGTGAGTGTGGTGAAAGGATACAACCCTGACACACTTCCTTCTTTATTTCAAAATATATTCTATATTAAAGACACATTTCAATACTTTCCACATTCCTTTGGACCACCTTTCTTTTGAATATGCATGAGTATGTATGTATCTCTTCCAATCAGTTAGCAAGATAGCTGTCTTTCAATTTTTTTTTTTTTTTTTCACATGGAGAGTGAGTGCTTCTGGCTTTGTATCTGTTTATTGAAGCATCTCGTCTGTTGCTCAGTGGAGCTTTCTTTTTCTCCAATGACTTCAGTGCAGCTTGGACTTCTTCCCTCAGTACCATTGGTTTTGAGCATACTATATCTTCTGCAATGGATGAACTTTGACCAATAACTTTTAGTACAATCATTCTATGTATTTCTTCAATCTTCATGAGATGTTCTCAGTGTCATTCAATATTTAACCATATAATCCTTCAATATTGCAACTTGAATCTTGTCATTTTTTTTTTTTTTTTTCTTCAGTTCCTTCAGCTTAGAAATACTGAGGAATTTTTGTTTTGGGCTTTCTAAATCCAGGTGTTTGAATACTTCATTATAATACTTTACTTTATCTTCTCAAATTCTCCTTTGGACTCTTCTGTTCAGCTCTTTTACTTCTATAATTTTTTTCCATTTATTTACATAGACTACCTTCAAGAAGCTCTGGTAGCATAGTGGCTAAAGCACTTGACTGCTAACCAGAAGGCTGGCGGTTCAAACCCACCAGCCACTCCTCGGAAGGAAGGTTGGGCAATCCTACTTCCGTAGTGATACTGCCTCGGAAACCCAAGGAGGGGTCGCTATGAGTTGGGGCCGACTCAACGACACATAACAACAACAACAACAACCTTCAAGAACACATTGCAGAGTTTCTTCTGACATCCATTTTTGTCTTCTTGTTCTTTCTTGTCTTTTTAGTGACCTTTTGCTTTCTTCATGCATGGTGTCCTTGAAGTCATCCCACAAGTTGTCTGGTCCTTTGTCATTAGTGTTCAATGTGTGAATATAGTCTTAAGATGATTTCCAACTTCAGACAGGCTATAGTCAAAGCCATATTTTGGTTCTGGTGAACATATTAATTTTTTTTTTTTTTCACTTTAAAATTAAATTTGCACAGGTCTGTTACTCTGTTGGGCTCAGGCTTGTTTTGACTGATGATATTAAGCTTTTCAGTAGTCTCTTTCTGCAGATGCAATTGATTAGCTTGCAGTTTATTCTATACCACTAGGTCCACATGCATGTTATTCTTGTTGTCAGGTCCTGGCAAGTCAATTCTGACTCATTGTGACCCTATGTACACCAGAATGAAACACTGCCAGGTCCTGTGCCAGCCTCACAGTTCTTCATATACCTGGGCCCATTGTTGCAACCACTATGTCTGTCCACCTTGTTGAGGGACTTCCTCTTTTTATTTTTTAACCTCCACTTTACCAAGCATGATTTCCTTCTCCAGGGAATGGTCCCATCTGACAACATGACCAAAGTAGGTCTGACAAATTCTGGGCATTCTTGTTTCTAAGAAACATTCCAGCTGCACTTCTTCCAGAACAGATTTGTTAGTTTTCCCGGCACTCCATGGTACTTTCAGTATTCTTATCCAACACCACAACTCAAAAGCATCAACACTTCTTTGATCTTTATTCATTGTCCAGCTTTCACATGCATATGAGGCAATTGAAAATACCATGGCTTAGATTAGGTGTATCTTAGTCTTCAAAGAGACATCTTTGCTCTTCAGCACTTTAAAGATGTCTTTGACAGCAGATTTGCTAAGTGCAATACACCCTGATTTCTTGACTACTGCTTTCATTGGTGTAGATAGTGGAACCGAGAAATATGAAATCTTTGACAACTTTATATCTTCTCCATTTATACTGATGCTGCTTATTGGTCCAGTTGTGAGGATTTTCATTTTTTTTTATATTAATGAGTAATCCTTACTGCAGACTCTAACCTTTAATCTTCATCAGTAAGTGCTTCAAGTCATCTTCATTTTCAGCAAGCAAAGTAGTGTCATCTGCATATTATAGGTTGTTGATTAACCTTCCTCCTAACCTGATGTCATGCTTTTCTTCATATAAGTCAACTTCTCAGATTATTTGTTCAGCATGTAGTTCAAGTATGGTGAAAGAATACAGGCCTGACACACTCCTTTCCTGATTTTACACCATGCATTATACCCTTGTTCTGTTTGAACAACTGTCTCCTTGTCTTTGAAGAGGTTCCTCACAAACACAATTACATATTATGGAATTCACATTCTTAAGGTTATCCATAAATTGTTATGGTCCACACAGTTGAATGTTTTTACAGTAGTCAATGAAACACAAGTAAACATCATTCTGATTTTCTTTGCTTTCAACCAAGTTCCAGCAGACATCAACAATCATATCCTTTGTTCCACGTCCTCTTCTGAATCCAGCTTGCATTTTGGGAAGTTCTCTGTCAATACACTGCTACAACTGTTTTTTACCTATCTTTAGGAATATTTTACTTGTGTGTGATATTAATGATATTTTTCTATAATTTTCATATTCTGTGGGATCACTTTTCTTTGAAATGGGTTAAAATATGGATCTCTTCCAGCCAGGTGACCAGGTCACTGTCCTTCAAATTTCTTGATATAGATGAATAAGTGGCTCTAGTACAGCATCTGTTTGTTGAAACACCTCAATGGGGATTCCATCAAATCCTGGAGCCTTGTTTTACACCAATTCTTTCAGTCCAGCTATGATTTCTTCCTTCAGTACCATAAGTTCTTGATCATACGCTACCTCCTGAAATGGATGAACATTGACCAATTCTTTTTGATACAGTGACTCTGTGTATTCCTTCTATCATCTTTTGATGTTTTCTGAATCATTCAATATTTTGCCCATAGAATCTTTCAATACTGCAACTCAAGGCTTGAATTTTTTTCCTCAGTTCTTTCAGCTTGAGAAATGCCAAGTGTGTTCTTCCTTTTTGGTTTTCTAACCCAAGGTCTTTGCACATTTCATTATAATAACTGACTTTATCATCTCAAGCTGCTCTTTAAAATCTTCTGTTCATCTCATTTATCTTCCCTTTGCTTTAGCTACTCCCTGTTCAAGAAAAGTTTCAGAATCTCTTCTGACATTTATTTTGTTATTTTCTTACTTTCCTGTCTTTTTAATGACCTTTTACTATCTTCATGGATGATGTTCTTGATGTCATCCCACAATTCCTCTGGTTTTCACTCCTGGGTGTTCAATGTGTCAAATCTATTCTTTAGAGGGTTGTGTTGTTGTGCATGCCATTGAGTCAGACGCAACTCATAGTGACCCCTCCTTGGGTTTCTGAGGCAGTATCACTACAGAAGTAGATCGCCCAACCTTCCTTCTGAGGAGGAAGGAATGTGTTGCATGCTGCAAACACAATAAACTGACTAGGTATATTATGTATTTCAATGTGATCATACAAATATTATATGTTTTATGGTAAAAGCCTGAAGAAAGAAAAGTTATACAATATTCAAAGAAGGGAAATTTTATCTATTTTCTTATCAGTATTTATCATAATATTCAATTGCCCTTATATTATGCCCTTTAATAATTGCCTCTTTTGTGGGTTGGAACCACCAGCCTTCTGGTTAGCAGTCAAGTGCCTTAGGCACTACACTATTGGAGCTCCTTCTTTAGAGGGTAGGTTCATATATATAGTAGAAATTTATGTTCCTGTAAAAAGGTTTTCACAATGAATAGATCTTTCAAAATTCTATCATGTGTTCTCTGGAATGATTTATTTTACCATGGCCTTATTTTTCAACCACTGATCAGTCTTTGTTTACAGGTTTCACCATCCAATCCCTAGTAATTATCAGTGCATCTTGATTACATGTTTGTTTATTTCAGACTGCAGAATGTGGTAAAATACTTAATTCCTTCATCTTAGGTCCTAATGTTTAGTGCATAAATATGTATAATACTTATATTAAAATTATTTTCTTGTAGGTATATGGAAATTACTCTATCACTAAGTGTTGTACTTTAGCGTAAATCTTGAGGTTTTCTTTTTGATGATGAATGCAATATTGTTCTTTTTCAATTTGTCATTCTCAGTATAGCAGAACTGATGATTGCCTAATTCATAATGGCAATGTCAGCCCATTTTAGTTCACTAATGTCCAGGATATCAATCTTCCAATGATAACTATATGGTTACCTCCCCTTAACTTAAGCCATGGAGATTGTAAAAGTTCACTATTATTTCTAAATTTGTGTGACTTTACTGTATATTATTATTTTCTTTTTAACTTGGCAATTAATAATAGCAATCTCATTACTACTATATTCTCCTCAATTAATATGATTGATAATGGCATTTCTTTTTCCTACCTAATGCTAGATAAATATTTACCTCATATTTCATGGGAGTATTTTTCAAAATGTAAATATTTTCTTTTTGTATGTAGTTTTCCCTTTTAAATTAATAGTTTCTTCTTCTTCTTTATTTTTTTTTCCCTAAAGTTTTCACATATCTTAGCTCAGCATTTCAAACATTTCAAATATACAGATCAGCTTCTCCATCAGAATGTCATTAAAAAAAAATCACTGCTGGGATCCAACTCATAATGACCCCTTCTTGGGTTTCAGAGGTGATATCTCTGCAGAAGTAGATTGCCCCATCTTCTTTCCAGGGTGTAACTGGTGAATTTTAACCACCAGCCTTCTGGTTAGCAGTCAAATGCCTTAGGCACTATGCCACCAGAGCTCTCAGGATCCCATTTAGTCATGGAAATTTAATATCTGAGAATAACAATAGGTTTCTCCATTTTTTTCACTTTCTCCATTCTAGCAATTACCTAGTTTTGACAACTTCATCACCTATACGTTTAAGACTTTATTTTCTTTATCTCAACTTTAATGGCCTGTTACTCAAGTATAATTATCTTTCACCTGGATTATAGTAATATTCTGTCTCATGCCTATGACTTCAGTCTTGAGGCCCCTCACACCCAACTTCTATAATACTTATGCGATTTTTTGTCTAATAGGTGAATCCAATAGCATTAAAACCCTGTGTTCCACTTCCTCTAAAATACTGTTCATGTTGCCAAATAAAATATAGAACACGATCTGTCACTTTGGCCATCTCCTCTGCTCAAGTATGTTTTTCTTTTGCAGTCAGTCATGCTAAATTTGTATTTCTGTTTCCTTGAAACAGAAAAGATATATTTTCACATTTCATCAGATATACCACTTGATGGAGCAAGTGGGCCAGAGTTAGGTTTTTCAAGGTAGTTTTCCAAGATGGCAAACCTAAATGCGTACATCTATAAGTAAAGTAGGAGCTCTGGTTGTGTAGTGCCTAAGGCACTTAACTGCTAACCAGAAGACTGGCAGTTCAAACTACCAGCCACTCCTTGGAAGGAAGGTTGGGCAATCTATTTCTGTAGTGGTACTGCCTCAGAAACCCAAGGAGGGGTCTCTCTGCGGTGGATCCGACTCAACGGCAGTGGGTATAATAAAGTAAAATACATGGTCAAGAATCAGAGTACCATTGCCTTTTAAAATTTGGGCAACTAATATTTTTCTTCAGTTTATTATTACCATTAAGAATGGGACTCTTTATTGGCAAAATTTTAGCTAAAAAAAAAAAAAAACAAAAACTGTGACAATTTTTTGATGTGATTTTTGCTTTAAAGTATGTGAAGGCAAAAGAAAATACATCTGCTGACCCAATCAGCCTTTCAGATCATTTAGCATGAAATAATTATGAGTGCAACTAAATCCATGAAAGCATGTTGCAAACAAAATAAACACTCTGACTAGGTATATTACCTATTTCAAGGTGATCATACAAATATTATACATTTTATGGTAAAAGTCTGAAGAAAGGAAAGTTATACAATATTCAAAGAAGGGAAATTTTATTTATTTTCTTATCAGTATTTATTATAATGTTCAATTGCCCTTATACTATGCCCTTTAAGAATTGTCCCTTTTGTAATATTTTCTTTACTTAGGATTATTTAGGTGCTTTGGTGGCATAGTGCCTAAGACATTTGATTGCTAACCAGAAGCCTGGCAGTTCAAACCCACTAGCCACTTCCCAGAAGGAAGGTTGGGCTGGCAGTTCAAACCCACTACTTCTGTAGTGATACTGCCTCAGAGACCCAAGGAGGTGTCTCTGTGAGTTAGATCCAACTCAACAGCAGTGAGTTTTTTTTTTTTTTTTTTTTTTGGTTTATGATTATTTATGTTCTAATGCCACCACTAGTCTGTCAATATGTTGCACTGTGATGTCTTGTGTGTTGCTGTGATGCTGTAATCTGAGTCACCAATATTGAAATATCAGCAAGGTCACTAAGAATAAGCAGGTTTCCGAGAATCTTCCAGGCTGACACAGACTATGAAGGAGAAACTGGCAATCCATTTTGAAATAATAATAAAAAAAAAGGCAAGTATGAAAGTGCTATGAATAGTATCAGAATATTGTTTAATATAATGTTGGAAGATTTCTAACCCCTAAGGTTAGAAGTCACTCAAAATACAATTTGGGAAGAAATGTCTCCTAAATGAAGAGTCAACCTTAATGACATGGATGGAGTAAAGCTTTCAGGATCTTCATTTGTTGGTGTGCTAAGACTAAAAAAAAAAAAAAAAAGCTACAAACAGTCATTAATAATTAGAATGTGGAATGCATGATTTATGAATCTAGGAAAATGGGAAGTTATTAAAAATGAAATGAAACACATAAACAATGATATCCTAGGCATTATTCAGATTAAATGAAAGGGTATTGGCCATTTTGAATCAGCCAAATATATGGAAATATATGGTCTACTATTCCAGAAATTACAAAGAGTAATGACGTCACATTCAACATCAAAAATGAACATTCCATAGTCTATCCTAGAGTGAAATATTGTCAGTAATAGGATAATATTCATAAATCTACAAGGAAGGCTACTTAATCTGGCTATTCTTCAAACTTATACACCAAACTCTAATGCAAAAGAACAAGAAGTTGAAGATTTTTTCAATATCTGTACTCTGAAGTTCATCAAACACACAATTAAGACGCATTGACAATTACTGGTGATTGAATTGCAGAAGTTGGAAACAAGAAGGATCAGTATTTTTAAAATATGGCCTTGGTGATAGAGATAATGTCAGAGGTCACATGACAGAGTTTTGAAGGATTAACTATTTAATCATTGCAAATATCTTTTTTTTCAACAAAACAAAGGGCAACTATACACGTGAACCTTACCCTTAATTATATACACAAGAAAGATATTGACCAAATATGTAAAAAGAGAAGATGGTGAAGGCCAATATTGTTAGTCAGAAGAAAGATAAGGGCTGACTGTGGTACAGACCACCAGTTGATTATACAAAATTTCTAGTAGAAGCTGAAGAAAGTTAAAAGGAGTCCATAAGAGCCAAAACACAATTCTGAGTATATCACACTTGAATTTAGACACCATCTCAATAATAGCTTTAACTGATGACCAAGCAAGTTGTGGAGTGAAATTGAAGAGACCATATTTGAAAAAAGCAAAAGATCATAAAAAAGAAAGAAAAGACCAAAATAAATGTTGGAAGAGACTCTGAAATTTGCCCTTAGCCATTGACTAGCTAAAGTGCATGGAGGAAATGATGACTAAAAAAGCTAAACAGGATATTTAAAAAAAACAAACAAACACACTACCATCGAGTCAATTCTAATTCACAGAGACCGCCTTTGGGTTCCCAAGGCAGTGAATCTTTATGGAAGTAGGTTGCCCCATCATCTCTCCATAAAGAAGAAGGAAGCTAAACAGAATATTGTAAGTAGGACTCAAAGAGATAAAGAATCATAATGAATTGTGCAAAGACATAGATTTAGAAAATAAATAGGGAAGAGCATGTTGACATTTCTCAAGCTGAAAGACCTGAAGAAAATATAAGCTTCAAGTTGCAATAGTGAAGAATTCTATTGGAAAAATATTGAATGACACAGGAAGCACAGGAAAAAAATGAAAAGAATACACGGAGATACTGTCCCAAAAGGAATTGGGCAATGTTTAAACATTTTAGGAAGTAGCATATGTCCAAGAACCCATAGTACTGAAGGGAGAAATTCAAGTTGCACTGAAGGTATTGATGAAAACCATGCCTTCAGGAATTGATGGGATACAAATTAAGGTGTTTCAACAAATGGATGGAACACTGAAAGAGCTCACTCAACTATGCAATGAAATGTGGAAGACAGGTTCTTTGCTAACAAATGGGAAGAAAACTATACTTTTGCCCACCCCAAAGAAAAATGAATGGAAAGGATACAGAAATTACAAAATAACATCGATATAAAACACAAGTAAAATTTAACTGATCATAATTAAAAAGTCAAGCAGACAGGAGTACATCAATAGGGGACAGAAATTCAAGCTGGATTCAGAAGAGGATGTGGAATGAAAGATGTCATTGCTGATGTTAAATGGATTTTGGCTGACAGTAAAGAATATTAAAAAGATGTTTACCCGTGTCTTATTGAATATGCAATGACAATCAGCTCTATGGATAACACCAAATCGTGGATAATATTGTGAAGAATGGGAATCCCACAACTCTTAAATCTTCCCATGTGGAACCTATACATTAATCAAGAGGGAGGCATTTGAACAGCACAAGCGCTTAAAATCAGGAAAGGTGTCTGTAGGGATTGTATCCTTTCACCATACTTATTCAATCTGAGCAAATAATCCAAAAAACTGAACTCTATGAAGAAGAATAAAACAACACAATTAGAAGGAAACTCATTAACATCCTGCAACATGCAGATGACACAACCTTGCTTGCTGGAAAAAAAAAAAAAAAAATTATTTCTTTATTCAGATAAAAGACTATAGCCGTCATGATGGATTACACTTCAACATACCAAAAACAAAACAAAACAGCAAAAAAGAACCCTACTTATTGAAAAATAAGCAACATCATGATAAAAGGAGAAGAGATTGACATTGTTAAGGATTTCACTCCTCAAAAGGAATATTGAGCAATCTAATTCTATAGTGATACCTCCTCGGAAAACCTAAGGACTGGTTGCTATGAGTAGGGCCCGACTGGTTGCTATGAATAGGGCCTAACTCAACAGTAGTGAGGTGATTTTTTTTCCCCATGCACTCAACACCCATGGAAGCAGCAGTTAGGAAATTAAGAGATATGTTTCATTGGACAAATGTGCTGCAAAAGACCTCTTTAAATCATAAAATAGCAAAGATGTCTCTTTTAGAACTAAGTTGTACTTGACCCAAGCCATGTTTTTTTTTTTTTTTTCCAATAGTCTCATGCATGTGAAAGCTATGCAATAAACAAGGAAAACTGAAGAAGGATCAACAACAAAACAATACAATGTGCTGCCGTCGAGTCAGATCTGACCCACAGAGACCCCTCCTTGGGTTTCCGAGGCACTATCACTACAAAAGTAGATTGCCCAACCTTTCTTCAGAGGAATGGCTGCTGGATTTGAACTTTCAGCCTTCATATTGGTTAATTCCACAATCAACACCAATGGAAGTAAAAGTCAAGAAATCAGACAATGTATATTGCACTAGGCAAATATGCTGCAAAAGACCTCTTTCAAGTGATGAAGAGCAAAGATGTCTCTGAAGAGGAAGGTTTGCCTAACTCTAACCAGGTGTTTTCAATTGCCTCATATGCATGTGAAAGCTAGACAGGGAATAAGGAATACCAAAGAAGAGTTGATGCTTTTGAGTTGTGGTGTTGGTGAAGAATACTGAAAGTACCACGGACTGCCAGGAGAACTAACAAATCTGTCCTGGAAGAAGTGCAGCCAGAATGCTCCTTGGAAACAAGAATGGACAGATTTTGTCTGACCTACTTTGCTAATGTTGTTAGAAGGGACCATTCCCTGGAGAAGGATATCGTACTTGGTAAAGTGCAGGGTCAGTGAAAAAGAGGGAATTCCTCAATGAGCTGGATTGACACAGTGGCTGCAAGGATGGACTCAGGTACACCAAGGACTGTGAGTCTGGCACAGGACTGGGCAGTCTTTTGTTCTGTTGTACATAGAGTCACTGTGGGTTGGTATGGACCTGGCAACACCTAACAACAAAAACAACCTAAAGTTTGGTGTCTGATAAAATAAAATAAACAATTGAAAATGTAACCACAAAAGCAAGTGCATATGATTTATGTGACATAATTATATCATTGATCTACATTGGATGATTAGTAGATAATTACTTTATGAGAATTTTCAGGAGAAACAATTTATACTATATCCACAAAGATTCCACGATATATATATTTTTTTAAATGTTTGACCTTCTGTTTCAATAATGTATTCATTTTGTTATATTGTTTTGTAATTTTTTTAAATGATGGTAGAAACATTAAAATAATTTGTACTAAGATCAGCAGTTAATTATACATTATTATTAACATTTGCAATTCCCAGAAGACTGATGTCTTTTTTAAACTAAGCATAAATTCTTTAACTTGCAATTCATGAAAGAAGTACATCTGTTTTCTTTGATAGACTAGTGTATATTTTCTTTTTCTTTTTAACTTTAGAAATGAAATCATAACTCACTTATTTTCTTTACTGATAATTTAAATGTAATATATTGGTTATCTATTGGCATGATAAGACAGTTTTAATTTACCTAATTAAATTTGGTTTTATGCTTTAGGCATCATTTCAGTGTTATTTTAGCTTTACTATCTATTTCCCCAGGAAAGTTTGGCACTTTATAATTCTCCCTCATGAGAGGTAAGAGCTTCCATACTTGGAGAGTGCCATTTTCACTAAGTTGTTGTTGTTGTTATATTCTGTCACTAAGTAGAAGACTAAAATCCTCTTCCATTTACCTAAGCAGAAGAGAGAAAGTTCCTTTATTTTCCAGAACTCATAGATAATATATCTTCTCAGGTGACAAAATTCAATCCATAACACCTGCACTTTATTAAAAAAAAATGATAACAATAATAATATCCTTTCTGTCCAGCAGGGCTCAGAAGGCTGGTGATTCAAACCCACCAGCCACTTCTAGGAAGGAAGACCAGGCAATCTAATTTTG
>NW_006922912.1:42822-43428 GCF_000298275.1 Orycteropus afer afer | reverse complement strand
CTTCAAGTGCTGAAACAGTTTTCACATCCTTTAATTTTAACCTCCAGTGATCTGGTAATGCACATTACTGTTATTATCTGACACAGATACAGTCTATTAATAATTGCTACATATATAATTCAATAATCTGTGGCAACTATGTTACTATATATTGAAATGCAATGCTTCTCAATCATATAACATATTTTCTTTCAATTAGATTTACAACATTATGTAAAACTGCAAACAAAAATGTTTCTTGAATTATCACATATTCTAGGTGCTTATATTTTTGTGTTGTCTTTTGAAAAATGCCTCTCACCAAGGATGCTATCAGTACTTTACTATTCATTTTGTGTCTCTTAGGTCTCCTGTCAGCATTACTCTAGCAACCTTCACTGACTGTCTTTTTGAGATTCACCTTTGAATTATGTGGTGTCTAAATTTACACCCTGGATCCCTTCTTGATATTCTACTTCACTACAAATTGCGTCTCAGATTTGTACTGTTGTTGAACTAGAGTAATCATCTTAATGACTAAAAGGTCACACTTTAAATATAGTATTACAGGCAGCAGTTGTCTTGAATCCTCACTCCAGCTGCTTCCTTATCAACTCTTTTTAAAAG
>NW_006922912.1:40199-40782 GCF_000298275.1 Orycteropus afer afer | reverse complement strand
AACAAATCTGTCCTGGAAGAAGTGCAGCCAGAATGCTCCTTGGAAGTGAGAATGACCAGACTTTGTCTCACCTACTTTGATCATATTGTCAGAAGGAACCATTCCCTGGAGAAGGATAACATGCTTAGTAAAGAGGAAGGTCCACGAAAAAAGTGTAAGGCTCTCAATGAGATGGATTGACAGTTACTGCAACAATGGGCTCAGGTGTAGCAAGGGTCATGAGGCTGGCACAAGACCGGGCAGTGTTTCATTCTGCTGTGCATAGGGTCCTTATGGGTCGGACACAATTGGATAGTACCTAAAAACATAACAACAACATCTCCAACAACTCCTTTGATAAAATGTGGATCCTAACGGACTTATTATTAGTGTGCTTTTGGAAAATAAATATTTAGGGATGGAAGATAAAAGAAGAGTAGTTTCCAAGTGAGGAGTTTTGGTTTCTGTTTTTTTTTTTTTTTTTTTTTTTTTCCAGGACAGGGAAAGGGAAGAGAGGTACAAATCTATATCGTGAATTCTTGAAACTTGTTTTGAAGCCACACTTCAAGTCTTAGAAAAATGGGTTTGCTCTTTATCAAGAGTC
>NW_006922912.1:39026-39857 GCF_000298275.1 Orycteropus afer afer | reverse complement strand
TCTTCCTTCATTTTGGTTTTGGTTATTTTTCTCTAGGATCATATATCTCATTTTATTGCTATGTCTTTAGACTTTTTAAATCCAGAACAGATATTCAACTTGTTTTATATGTTTCATAAGACTATTTATAATTTTTTAATTTCAGGAAAGCTTTTATTGAATTATAATATTCAACAGTTTTTTTTTTTTTCACTTTTATATGTACTGCCTGTTTATCATTTTCTTAATTTATTTTTATTTTTTCCTTCCCATAAATTATATTTTTTAAAGCCTAACATTATCTGTCACTTTGTGTTTAGTCTTTTTCTTAATGGATTTTACTACTTTAATTGCTTTTGAATGTTGTTACCTCTTAGTTACCTGGGGCTACCAAAGCAAAATAGCACAACAACAGGAATTGATCATCTCGCACTTTTGGAAACAAGGAGTTGGATTTTAAGGCACTGATGGAGTCATGCTCTGTCTGCTCTTGGACATGGTTCCTTCTTTCTTTCAGCTTCTGGCTCTCCTAGGCGCCCCTTGGTGTTCCTTGGTATTTCATGGCCCCTCACATGCTGTCTTCCCTCAGCTTGCCATTTTCTATTTCTGTCCTCTTTTTGCAAGATAACTCTCAGAAGGGATTAGAATTAGGACTCATCCTATTCTGATGTGACCTCATCACATGACTAAAGACAAAGGCTATTTCCAAACAGGGTCACATTTATCATAGGTACAGAGATTAAGACTTTAATCTATCATTTTAGGGGATACATACAAATCAATCCGTAACACTTCTGTTTACACATCTCCGTTTATTAGTAAAAATTTCAGTTTAGCTAGTTTTGCAATATT
>NW_006922912.1:37354-38266 GCF_000298275.1 Orycteropus afer afer | reverse complement strand
TTCTTTTGGTCTCAGTCATGCTCCATTACTCCTTTGGACTCTGACTCCTATATCTTTGATTTTCTTCACTCTTCTTTGTTCCAGGCAACACAAAACCAATAGCTGCACCATAGATGTCCATTCACAAGCTCTTAAGACGAGAGTTGCTATTCACCAAAATAGGATGTAGTAGAATTTTGTCTTTGTGAACTCTGTTATGCCAATTGAGCTTAACATCCCCTGAGACTATGGCCCTGAGTCTCCACACCTAGCAATTCATTTCCTCAAAGTGTTTGGTTATGACTAAGATGTTTTCATAACTTTGTACCTTATATGTTCTCTATCACTTTCCTGGATATACATGCAAATATAAATTTCTTATATAAATACATAGGAAGAGAAAATTTCTGTCAACCTATGTGGATTCCTGACTGTAGTCCTATTCCCTTTCTCACCTCTGTTTAGATTGAGTGTCCACTGTGTACTCACTACTAAGCTATTGCTATTACCATTACTGCGTGATTGTGTCTGTAACTGTACTCACTTTTTTTCCTTTTACTCTTGAGTCCCTCCCTATGTCTGCCCCTGCCTTGCTCATTTCATACTGACCCTCCCTGTATTGTATTTTCTTTCATACACTTTTAGAGCTGCCTCCTGTGTCTCCTCCCACACCTTTAGCTGTGCTTGATCTCTGTTGTCCTGATTGTTTCATTTCTGTGTAATTGTATTCTATTTCCTGCAGTTTCTCTCAGTGTAGGGCTTTTTCGTGGAAGAGAAATAAGTTTATTAATAGCTTTATGAGTGTCAGACTATGTCATCCACCTTCAACCTTTCCACAGTCCCTTTACACCCATCTTAGTGCCTATAAAACCTCTCATAATTTGAGCTCTCAACTTCAGTTGGGTCCAACATTGTTTCCTATGAATATCTTTT
>NW_006922912.1:36282-36784 GCF_000298275.1 Orycteropus afer afer | reverse complement strand
AAACCACTGAAGCTGCTTCTATTCACTGCCTAATGACATCCATGTACTACTTACAGTAGATAAAATTTAGACCTTTGATAGCATTCCCTGTTGGTTGCATTTATATAACTTTCTACCTGAAAAACATTCTTCACTTGGCTTTCTTGATTCCTTTTTGCCCACCTACCACATAGGTCACTCCTTCTCAGTTCATTTATTGGTTCCAACTCTTTTCCTCATATCGTGAATATTGAGTACACATTGTAATCAACTAGCCTTTGAGTCCTCATGTCTTCTGACATCCAAGTATCCAAAATAATCTGTAAATCCACTTGTTTCTTCCTCTATGCATTTGTAAACCAAGTGCTTTCTTACATCCCCTCTGAGACTACCATAATCTTTTGCTTCCCAACTGATCTTAACAACGTATCTCATGGTGCTTGTTGTTGTTGTTGTTGTTAAGTGCCGTCTAGTCGTTTCCAACTCATAGTGACCCCATGCACAGCAGAACGAAACACTGCCC
>NW_006922912.1:8149-9455 GCF_000298275.1 Orycteropus afer afer | reverse complement strand
TTTCTTTCCAGTTGTTCTATCTTTCATTGAAAGTGGTATATTAAAGTCTCCCACTATGACTGTGGAGTCATCTATTTGCCTTTTCAACTCTTTTAAAGTCTAATTTATATATTTTGGGGCTCTTTCATTGGGTCTATAGATATTTATTATAGTTATATATTCTTGTTCAATGCTCCTTTAATCATTATATAGTGTTCTTTCTTGTCTCGTATGGAGGTTTTTGTCTTAAAGTCAATTTGATCAGAAATTAACATTGCCACTCCTGCTGTTTTTCAGTTGCCATTTGCTGGATATAGCTTTTCCAACCTTTGATTTTTAGTCTATTTTGTCTTTGTCTTCAAGGTGTGTTTCTTGTAGACAGCATATTGATGGGTTGTGTTTTTTCATCCAGTCTGCAACTCTCCATCTGTTAAGTGGTTCATTTAATCCATTGACATTCAGTGTAATTATCAACAAGTATGAATTGGTTGCTGTCATTTTGTTATGTGTTTTTTCATGTTGTTGCTTGTTTCTTTGTTCCATTTACTTTTCTGTGCTGAGCTCTTCATGTTTATGAATCATGTCATCTTTTCCTTTTTTGCCAATTGTTTTAGTATTTGCTGAATATTTGTGTTTGTCCTCTTTTTTATTGTTATATGAAGGTTTATCATTTTTCTTTGAGGTTATCCTGTGATTTGTAATATTCTCCCTTAGTTTAGAATAGTCCATTCTATCTTGCACCTCTCTTGACTTCCTCACCATTTACAAGTTCTGTAACTACATTATTTTTCCCCTGTTTGGTTTGTAGTTGTCCTCATTTTCCAATTGATGTCTTTGGTTCCCTGTTACAATCGTGTAAGCTTATTTTCTTTAGATATGTCCATGGCTGTGTTGGTTTTTGGGTTATGTCATCTTGTGTATTAATGGTCAGTTGTTTGCTATTATTGGTTCTCTGTTGAAAAGACTCCTTTTAGTATCTCTTGTAAGTTTGGTCTGATTTTAACAAATTTCCTTAATTTCTACTTATCTGGAGATATCCTAATTTCACCATCATATTTGAGGGGTAATTTTGGCAGCTATATATTTCTTGGTTGGAATTTTTTTTCTTTCAAGGTTTTATATATACCATGCCATTGTCATCTTGCTTGCATGATTTCTGCCAAGAAATCAGAACTTATTCTTATTGGTTTCGTTTTTAAGTAACTTTTCATTTTCCCATGCTGCTTTCATGATCCATTAGTTTTTGTTTAAATAACTTTGATGATGATATGTCTTGGTGATTTTCTTTTGGAGACTATCTTGTTTGGGGTTCTTTTGACTTTCTTAA
>NW_006922912.1:3218-4554 GCF_000298275.1 Orycteropus afer afer | reverse complement strand
TTTTTTATTTTTTATAAAACTACTCTTCTTCTCTGACTTCCATGGCTATCAAGTAGATTCTCATATCAATCCTGTAAGATGGAGTAGAATTGTCCCATAGAATTTCTGAAGCTGTAAAAATTTGTAGAAGCAGACTGCCTTGTCTTTTTCACATGGAGTGACTGGTAACTTGGAATTGCTGACATTTTATTGTAAACAGCTGATTGCCTTAACCATTGCACCACCAGAGTTTCTTGTTGTTTTTGTTAGGTGCAGTCAAGTCATCTCCAAATCATAGCAACCAGAGTTTCTAGTAGTGACTTATAACAAAAAAAAAATTCATCAGCCCAGTTTACATGTACTAGTATTCTCTGAAGGGTAAAACTATGCTAATTTACTTTTTGAACCTTATAATGCACTCTAGTCAGAGTTATCATTATTGCCCAATTACAAACACAGTTCAAAGTATGAGGATTTATTTGTATGAGCTACTAGCACACACTTTCGTATTTTGTTGCCTCTGGTGTTTTTATATTTTCTTATTTTGTCAAATGTTCTGGTGTTTTAGCTACAATATTGTGGTAAGTAGTATTTGTGAATCGGTATCAATAACTTTTTTGAGAATGAAATAATAATTAAAGGAAACACCAAAAACTGAAACCAAATCCACTGCAATTGAGTTGAATCTGACTCATAGTGATTACATTGTGTTTCCAGGACTGTAAATCTTAAAGAACTAGATTGTCTCACCTTCCTCCCACAGAGTACCTGGTGGGTTTGAACTGTCAACTTTTTGATTAGCAACTAAATATCTTACCCACTACAAAATTAAAAGAAAAGTAGAAAAATCAGAAAAAGCTTCTGCTCAGTTATTAATAATGTAACTAATAACGTTATAGCTCAATGAAGAAAGATGTTACAAAACAATTTTGTTGTTAATATTCATACAATTTAAGAAATATTACAGTTAAGCAATTTACAATTATATTTATCACATATTATTCTGTGATTAAAATTAATAATAAGCATTACTAAGGCTTCTGAGTGATCTGGTGTGGGAAGAAGTCCTTGGTGAAGGGGTGACAACACGAGTTAGTGCACTGGGTGACACTATCCCTAGTATTACCTCTGGAGAATTCTATGGTCTGCTTTTCCAGAATTCATTTCATTAGTGAGCTCTACTTCTCATGAGAAGCTGTATCAACTTACTGGGGCTGCACTTGTGGTTTCTCCAATGTGATAGCTTCAGTATATTATAGTCCAGTAAATAACCATCAATAGATTACTATTCCTCCCTTAATGATTTTCAAATTTCAAGTTTATTCTAAACATTTAGACTTTTTTTTTTTTTTTTTTT
>NW_006922912.1:0-2218 GCF_000298275.1 Orycteropus afer afer | reverse complement strand
TGGTTCTAGAGAGACAAAATCAAAAGGATGGGCTACCTAGATTGTTTCTCCAGTTTAATTAATTTAATGACACTAGCAACTCTACATCTGCTAGTAAAGAGGGCCCTACTAATCCATGGTTTGAGGTGGCAAAATTAATACACGAAATAGCATCACCAATACATCAAGTACTTGTGAGAAGTGACTCTCTGGGTGATTGGATATTTGATACTTTTCTGCAATTTTGTCAGAATGAGGAGTAAGAAAAAGCTTGTTGGTTGGCCCTACTTACACTGGACAAACTGCTGGAAGAGCGAGATGAGCTCAGAGCTGCTGAGCCTCAGCTTAAGCTCCGCATAAAAGATCTCAGTGCTTCCAACTGTGCTCTGAAAGAAAGTCTTATATCTTCTAGTAATAGAGCTGAAATTGCTGAAAACCAAACCCAGAGTCTTATTGCAAGGGTGACTGAATTACAATGCCAGCTAAATTGCCAATCCAGAATGGTGCCTGGCGTTAAAGTGAGGGCATTGATTGGAAAAAAAAAAAAAAAAATTGATCCTGAAACCTGGAATGGGGACATATGGACAGATAATCAGGAAGATCAGGATATGGAGCCTGTAAATTCTGTTAAATCCCTCCCATCTGAATGGATTACTGTAAAACCATTATCCCTTCCCCCACAGTTTGATGGGATTAACTCGGCTGTTCCTGCTGGGTTATTGTTTGAGGCACAGGCCATGGAAGACATTCCTGAATGTTCTCAGGAACTGCCTCAAGCACCCATTGTTGCTCTGAGACACATAACTAAAGGTAAGTCGAAGTGAGCCCCAAGAAGTGAAATAGAAATTGTGACTGAGGAGGTGATATGCTATACTCGAAAAGACCTACTTGATTTTGCTAACATGTAGAGACAGAAACCTGGAGATTATGTATGGGAATGGCTACTGAGGGTGTGGGATAATGGTGCAAGGAATGTAAGATTGGATCAGTCTGAGTTTATTGATTTACGCGGACTAAATATGGATTCTTCATTCAATGTCTCAGCTCAAGAAGTTAGGAAAGGATCTAATAGTTTATTTGGTTGGCTTATTGAGGCATGGATTATGTGGTGGCCTACTTCAAGTCAAGTTGAAGTACCAGACCTGCCTTGGTTTAATGTAGAAAAAGGTATCCAGAGGCTTAGGGAAATTGTCCTTTTAGAATGGATTTATCAGATTAGACACCTAGAGCCAGAAATGGAGAGTCCAGAAGATACAACTTTCACCAGTACCATGAGGAATAAATTTGTGAAGGGAGGTCCAGCATTCTTGAAGACTGTTGTGATTGCTTTTTATGTAAACCTGATTTGACAGTGGGAACTGCCATAATTGAACTAAGACACTTAAATATGATGGGACTGATTGGACCCTGTGGTAGTAGGGGCCAAGTGGCAGCAGTTGATCGACAAAGGCAAGGTGGGCATGGTTACCATAATGGACAGCAGAGTCGGAACACTAATCAGAATAGTCTGACTCATGTGGAATTATGGCATTGGCTACTTGCTCATGGTATTTCTAGTAGTGAAATGCATGGCAAGTCTACTAAATATTTACTTGATCTGTATAGACAGAAGAATTCTAGTTCACATGAACAGCAATCTGTATTGAATTGACAGAACACAGAGTCACGACCTCTCAATCAATCCCAAGACTTGAGTCAGTTTACAGATCCACAACGTTTTGAATGAAGGGGAGGCCAGGTTGCTTTGAGGAAGGACCCCACTACATTGCCAAAAATCTATAATGTCAGTCTTTCTCCCAGCCTTCCCCAAAGGTATCTGAGGTATTTTACTAGAGTAACTGTTCACTGGGGAAAAGGAAATAATCAGACTTTTTGGGGATTACTGGACACTGGCTCTGAATTGACACTAATTCCAGGAGACCCAAAACATGATTGTGGCCCACCAGTCAGAGTGGGGGCATATGGAGGTCATGTTATTGATGGAGTCTTAGCTGCAGTTCATCTCACAGTGGGTCCAGTGAGTCCCCAAACCCATCCTGTAGTGATTTCCCCAATGCATTTGGAGTAAGGGTTATTATGGTAGGAAAAGTCAAGTGGAAGCCATTTGAACTGTCTCTACCTTGAAAAATAGTAAACCAAAAGCAGTATCACATCCCTGGAAGGGTTGCAGAGATTACTGCCACCATCAAGGACTTGAGGGATGCAGGGGTGGTGATTCCCACCACTTCCCCATTTAATT
>NW_006922911.1:135507-137108 GCF_000298275.1 Orycteropus afer afer | reverse complement strand
TAACCCACTCTCCTCCTCTTTCTTCCCAGTAACCCCTCCCCTCCCTGTGCCCTTCTTAGTTATGCAATCCTGTGTGTCCTGCTTTTCTTCTGTGTGAATGTTGTGCCTCTGGGGCCCCATGGCTGATTGCTCCAAGGGATGTATCTCTGTAGAGTATATGGGTGCATCATCCTGGGTTGAGTGGTCTTCGTATACGTCTTATTTACTATTGGGCTGAGAGCCAGTCCTTTGGAATGAGTTTTATCCCAGGCCCAAAGTGTATCCCAGGGCCACAGCCTTGGGGGCCATACCAGACTCCATCCGACCAGTAATTTTGGTCATTATTGTGTTTTTGGATTTTGTTCCATGTTTTTCCTCCCACTCTATCCAGGCTCTTCAGTTTTGATCCCTTCCCAAGCGGATGTCAATGGTAGCTGACCTGGCCTTGTTCTTGCTGAAGAGATTGAGCTTCTCCATCGCCTCTTGTCACATATGTAGTTAATCTGATTCCTATGCACTCCATCTGGCAAAGTCCACATATATAGCCACTGTTTGTGTTGTTGAAAAATGGTGTTTGCAGTGAATAAGTCATTGGTCCTGCAAAATTCTATCGTGCAAATTCCAACATTATCTCTATCACCAAGGCCAAATTTTCCAACTATCGTTGATTCTTCTTTGTCTCCAGCTTTTTCATTCCAATCACCAGTGATAATCAGCACATATCTATTGCATGTTTGGTCAATTTCAGACTGCAGAAATTGGTAAAAATGTTCAATTTCCTTATCTTTGGTTTTGGTAGTTGGTATGTAAATTTGAATAATAGTAGTAGTAACTAGCTTTCCTTGTAGATGTATGGGCATTATCCTATCACTGACAGCATTGTGCTTCAGGATAGATCTTGAAACATTCTTTGTTATGATGAATGCCATGCCATTTTTCTTCAATTTGTCATTTCTGGCATAGTAGATCATATGGTTGTCTGACTTAAAATGGCCAAAAGTGGTCCATTTCAGCTCACTGATGCCTAGGATATCAATCTTCATGTGTTCCATTTCATTTTTGACAACTTCCAATTTTCCTAGATTCATACTTTGTACATTCTGTGTTTTTCTTATTAATGGATATTTGCAACTGTTTCTTCTCATTTTGAGTGGTGCCACATCAGCAAATGGAGGTCCCAAAAGCTCTACTCTATCCACATCAGTAAGGTCAACTCTACTCTCAGGAGGTAGATCTTTCCCAGTCGTATTTTGAGTGTGTTCCAACCTGAGGGGCTCATCTTCCAGCACTGTATCTGACAGTGTTTCAGGGCTATTCATGAAGGTTTCCAGTAATATATCAGACAGTGTTTCACTGCTATTCATAAGGCTTTCACTGGCCAATTTTTTGAGAAGTGAATGCCCTCTTCCTTCTTCCACGTCTGTCTTAGTCTGCTGAAACCTGCCCACCATGGGTAATCTTGTTGGCATTTGAAACACCTGTGACATAGCCTCCAGCCTCACAGCAACACACCAGCCACCACAGTAGGATGAAATGACAGACGATTTCATCTCCATTAGCTGTTTCAAACTGCTCTGGCCTCTCCCCTTACCTATTCCAGCCATCCTGCTGGCTCCTGCTTC
>NW_006922911.1:133451-135407 GCF_000298275.1 Orycteropus afer afer | reverse complement strand
GTTGGCATTTGAAACACCTGTGGCATAGCCTCCAGCCTCACAGCAACACACCAGCCACCACAGTAGGATGAACTGACAGACGATTTCATCTCCATTAGCTGTTTCAAACTGCTCTGGCCTCTCGCCTTACCTATTCCAGCCATCCTGCTGGCTCCCACTTCCTGCCTTGCCTCTCCTCTTACCTGTTCCGGCTGTCCACATCATTAAGGTTGACTATACTTTGAGGCCCACCAGCCACTCCTCAGAAGGAAGGTTGGGAAATCTACTTCCATAGGGATACTACCTTGGAAACCCAAGGAGGGGTCATTATGAGTCAGGTCTGACTTGATGGCACACTACTACAACAACAACATACTTTGAGGAGGCAGCTCTTCCTCAGTTGTATTTTGAGTGCTTCCAACCTGAGAGGCTCATCTTCCAGCATTTTATCAGACAATATTTCAGGGCTATTCATAAAGTTTGCCAGTAACATATCAGACAGTGTTCCACTGCTATTCATTAGATTTTCAGTAGCCAATTTTTCAGCAGTAGACTGCTACCTTCTTCTCCCTAGTCTTTCTTAATCTAGAAGCTCCACTGAAACCTGTGCGCCATGATTGACCCTGCTGGTTTCTGAAATACCAGTGGCATAGCTTTCACCATCACAGCACCATGCAAACCACCACAGTATGACAAAATAATAGATGAATGGTGGGGCCAATTCTTAGGTCACAGTATTTCAACATTCTTCCTTTTTTCTTTATTTTTAAATTATTCATACTGTTTTTGATCTGGCTTTCCTCGGCTTAGCCTTTGGTTTTTATTTGACCTTTCTGATCTCTCAACTGCCTTGTTAGATTCTTCTCAGAAGTTTTCCATTCTTATCCCCAAATCTAAGTTACCCACTCTCCATTCCTATATCTCAGTCATTATTTTTCAAACTTCACTTTTCCCAGCTGTAAAGACACATGAATCTTATTGTGATCAGGAAAGGGTTCTATTATGGCAGAATATAAATTAACTTCGTTTTAGGGCAACAATTATAAGAAGGGACAAAATGTTAAGAGTCATAAACCTGTTAGGGCAGAGAGTGAAAAACTAACACTAATCTTTGGCTTAAGGGAGCAATAAGTGAGATTTTCTGCCCTAGGTTTTCTGTCAGGGAACAGTGCCTATAGTTTGGTTCAATCTGTCTGTCTCAAAATCTGTTAGTTGAATGGCTCCAGCTGTGTGGCAGAGACTGGCTAGTCCCTCACCAAATCAAAGTCTTCACTAAGACAATATATCCAAACCTCCCTTATGATAGAGATGGTCTATGAAATGAAACCTGATGTGCTTATGTTCCTTAGGACTTCAAGCTACTGTCACAGATAAATTCTGAGTTCTCATTAGCTAAACACAAAAGAGTATTATTGTTTGCTTAAATAAAGTCCAAAATATGTGTTCCCAGTAAATAGGAAGCTTCCTGAATGGTCATTGTATGACTCTTTCATACTCTAATTCCTAAGCAGTGAGACATTATGATCTGTGTTTGTCTTATAAACACCATCTGTACAGATCATAGTGTCTCACTGCTCAGGCCAACAACTCTGCTGTAACTTTAATTCACTCTGGAGACCCTAAACCAAAGTCCTCCTCAGCCTTCCCTTGCCACAGTTACAGCTTTACATGAAGTTTACTGTTGACTCTCAATGCACTGGTTCAAAATGTCACACCTGTGACTTATCTTTCCTTCAACTCAGCTCACTCTCTAATGGAGAGACATTGATCTGTACTTAAGTTCAGGCTAATCACAGAAACATTTGAACCAGATACTTTCTCCTATCCCTCCAATAGTATTAACAGTAGTAATAATAATTCATTCTTAAACTTGGAAGCTTCCAACTCTTCTGAATGTTTCTTCTCAAAGCTTTACTGCTAAGAAAGAGTGTGTTATTTTCAATGATTCCTCTTTCATATAAATTACAATAAGCTAAC
>NW_006922911.1:130015-131201 GCF_000298275.1 Orycteropus afer afer | reverse complement strand
CTTCCGTAGTGATACTGCCTCGGAAACCCAAGGAGGGGTCGCTATGAGTCGGGGCCGACTCGACGGCACATAACAACAACAACAACAACAACAATGGCTAATGATTGTGAACATTTATTATGTGTTTGTTGGCTATCTGAATATCCTCTTTGGTGAAGTGTCTATTCATGTCTTCTGCCCATTTTTTTTTTTTTTTTTAAATTGGATTGTTTGTCTTTTTGTTGTTGAGGTGTTGGAGTTTTCTATAAAATCTAGATATAAGTCCCTGTCAGATATGTCATTGCTGAATGTGTTTTCCCAATCTGTGGATTCTCTTTTTACTCTTTTGGAGAAGTCTTTGGAAGCACATAAAAGTTTAATTTTTAGAAGGTCTCATTCATCTAGTTTATCTCCAGCTGTTTGTACACTTTGGGTTATGCTTGACAGTCTAATTATGCAATAAATGAGGGCCCCTAATTAGGCCCTATTTTTTCCTTGAGGAACTGTTCTGGTTACCTAGTGCTGCTCTGACAAGAATATACCACTAATAAGATGGCCTTAACAAACAGGAGTTTATTCTCTTACAGTTCAGGAGGCTAGAAGTCCAAGTTCAAAGTGCCAGGCTCTAGGGGCTGGTGAAAGCCCCTCAACCTTGGCCTTCAGCTCTATCTCCTGTTCCCAGCCCACTGAAGCTAGAGGCTTTTCTTCACTCAGCTGCTTAGTGCTGAGGCTGACAAACCCAAGGCTGACAAGTAAAAAGGCACAGTTCCGATGTTACCAAACCACTCGGCAGGCCATTAATTTAAGTCCATCAAAAGTCCCAAGGTTGGCAGAGCATGGCAGGCTGCTGAACAACGACATGGCTACATGCAGGGTTCAAGCATGTAAAAAGCTAGAGACCATTTCAAAGCTGTTTCTTATATACCGGAAGCAGACTACATACCCAATGGCAATTACTCACCTGTTGTCAGTAGATTCCACCATGGAGTTGATTACCAGCCTCATCATGGGGAATACTACATCCAGCTGCCCAGCCACTCAACCAGGCCTAGCAAGTTAACACACAAACTTAACCACCACAGAAACTTTATAGTTTTAGGTTTCACGTTTAAGTCTTTGATCCATCTGGAGTTAGTTTTTGTGTATGGTGTGAGGTACAAATCTTGTTTCATTTTTCTGCAAATGGATATCCAGTTTTGCCAGCATC